>NW_027397094.1:16777818-16801499 GCF_003265705.2 Callorhinus ursinus
GACACGGGGAGGAGGTGACACGGGGAGGAGGTGCAGTTCTCGCCACCCGTGCTCTTGCCCTCAGAGCTGCATCTGTTCAGCGCCTGTCCTCTCTGTGCTCAGAACTACCACCATAGTTCGAACCCGCGCCACCCCGTGCCTTTCTGACTCGTCTCCCTGCTTCCAGGCTTTTCTCCGCCCCTTCTCTGCCTCAGTTCTTTCCTTTTTTTTTTTAATTCCAGCATAGTTCACATACAGTGTTGTATTGGCTTCGGGTGTACAGTGTAGAGATTCAGGATCTCTGCCCCCATTCTTTATACCTGGTGGCTCAGGTGCAAGCTTGTCCGTGTCCTCTCCTGGTTTGTCTTGGCCTTGTCACAGCTCTCCTTGACCTGCCCTTTTACTATGCTGTGGAACCTCTCGAAGGTCCTCCTGTTCCCCCTCCAGTGCACCTCCCTACCTTTCCTTATACCTTCGTGTCCACACGGGCTCTGCC
This sequence comes from Callorhinus ursinus, assembly GCF_003265705.2. NCBI lineage: Eukaryota > Metazoa > Chordata > Mammalia > Carnivora > Otariidae > Callorhinus > Callorhinus ursinus. Next base: position 16,778,294 of record NW_027397094.1, read on the forward strand.
TCTGTGCCAGCCATTTCCCTTCCTTCCCCTCTGCCCCTCATGCCCTGCCTGGACCCTGAAGAGGCAGCGTGCATGCCCTTGGCCCCCGTGGGCGCCCCTCGGCTTGACTCCCTGCACCTGTAGGCTTTCCCCGCAGTGTGCGTGCTGTCTGCCTCCCCGGCCAGCCTGCTTGTTTTCAGATGCGAGAGCCTTGTTTTGGTTATCTGCACGCAGAGTGTCCTGCACAGGGCCCGTGCGGCCCGTGTGTAATAGATATGTCAGAAGCAGGAGTGAGTCTGCTATATGCCAGGAAGGGAATTTATAGGACACATCACCTTTCAAACCGGTCTGTTGGCACCTTCTGAGAATGTGTTCTGCTTTTCTTCTTTGGGGACTGAGGTTTTTAATGCTTAAACAATAAGATTAATAATTTGTATTACAAAGTGTATGGTATACGTGCTTTTTAAAAGCCAAGCCTTGTGAAGTTGCTAGAAATAGAAGCAGACACATCTTCTAATTCATTATTTCATAAGAATAGAAAAACCAAGTGGGAAGAAAACTCCTACTTAAAAGAAACACCTTTTTTTCCCCAGAAAAAGAATATTCTGGGTCACATTTACCCTTAAAATAGTGAATCTAAATATTTTTGTTAGTAGTAAATTAGTAGATATTTTTTTAAGACATGAAAGTATTTTTTAGTTTAATTTCTAAAGAATTCTTAAGTAAAATTTCATCTTTTACGACAGAAAATCCATAGTGAACTTTTCATATGATCCCTGTTCAGAAACCAGGACTGACAGGTAATTATTCTTTATTTACATAGTGTGATAGCTTACTCTGTGATCGTGGGAGCTTTGATGGCAAGTGGAAAAGAAGTGGCAGGAAAAATCCCCAAAGGGAAGGTATGTTGAAGCCAGAAGGGCAGATGGTTGGCTGTGTGTTTAAATCCCAGCCCTCAGATTTTTGTTTTAAGATCCAGAAGTTAAACAGATCTCAAAGTGAGCCTCTCTCCTCCATATTAATTACATTCCTAAATTTCTTTTTCAGTTAGTTGACTTTGAAGCTATGACAGCTCCTGGTTCAGAGGCCTTTAGCAAAATAGCCAAAAGCTGGATGAACCTAAAAAGGTAACTACTTGGTGGCGGTCAACAAAGGGATGTTACCTCTAAAGGGGGAGAGAGGACTTCCTGCTCCTGTTGGAGCTAGCTGGGTGATACTGGGAGTACGCTCCCTTTCCTGCATTCTTACTCTGCAAGGAGTGTAATCCATTTTTCCAAGGCTAAGATGTTCTCCTGTTGTGTAGGACCCCCGAAAGGTGAGTCTACAGATAAAAATAAATAATGAATAAAAAGCAAGGAAATTGGTTTGTGAAGGAAAAGTGACACATGTCCTCTTTGTATAATCAGGCGTTTATCTCTCTTGGCTAATTGACCCTTTATCCCACTCTCTTAGGTTCAGTATTCAGGAAGGAATTTGAAAACTGTGAGCTGGACCCATTTCAGAGTTACTCTGAGTGGGAGCCCATTTTTACTGCACAGTTGATTTTGAGAAGGTGGCCCTTCGTTGTAACATAGGCGAGGAATACATGTGAGTCCGTAAATACTAATCAGACATCATCCCCAGCGGCTACCATCACGAGTCCAGCATACCCTGATCTTTCCTGGCTCTTGTTGCCAGGACTTTTGGGATGAAATGAAACCCATAGATGCCTTAATAGTTAATAAAGAACAAGCACATGTCACTGACCTTTATTCTTGCTCCTTCTCTGTGTTTTCTTCATCATAACCCCCACCAATTTTGCCTTTCCCATCTACTGGACACAGCAACCACTCTAAAAATTGCTGGGTAATTTGCACTCCGTTTAAAACAGAGAAATTCATGTCTGTAGTGCACTCTTGTTCAGTGTGTAAGGACATTACGTAGCTTTATAACGATCGCACTGACAGTCGCACCGCGTTCCAGTGTATTCCCGTTTCAAGATTACTGGCTCACGTGTGTTTTAGGAATATGACCAAAGCGTCAAACATCTTGCTTCTGTCTCTTTGATAGTTTTACAGTGTGAACCTTCCAACAGTTCTTTAAGGAATGAATAAAAAGCCTCCCGCTGTGCAGGTACCATTTCGCACCGCGTTCTGGCATGCATGATCTCATTCTGGGCTCAGGGCCCCGCTGTGAGTTAAGAAGACTGTGCCTGGTGCTACTAATACAGGCAGGGGGGCCAGAGAAAGGGCTGTAGCCAATAAGGAGCGAGGCCAGCCTGGACCCTGTGTCTCTGATTCAAGTCTAATGGCTCCCCCGCAGGACGTGTGCGAACAGTCACGCGTACAACAGAGCTTAATTTTCCTTTCCGAAGATTCTGGCTGAACTGGCCAGCAGCCCATTATGGGAGCCTCTGGATATAAGTCCCCAGCCACAGAAGCATCCGTTCTTTTCACAGCTCCTCCCTGCTTTTGTAAAATTGTCTGACAGCATACATACAGGGTCACTGGAAAGAGAATATTAAAATAGGAATAATGCCTTTTTTGTGAAATCGTGTTAATCTTCATATTCCTTCTTTGTGTTTTTCTTTTCCAGTATTTCACCTTCTTATAAGACTCTCCCATCCGTGTCGGAGACGTTCCCTACATTAAGATCAATGATCGAGGTGCTAAACACAGACTCCTCTCCACGTTGTCTTAAGAAACTCTAGTTACGCTGTGGTATTTATACAAGTAAAGGGCCGGACCTCTTGCTTCTTAAGTTATTTTTTAAAACATGGAATTATAAAGAAACTAGGTCCTTTATTACTTTTGATACCAATTTTTGATAGGAATTGAATACTTGAAATCATTTTCTTTACTTTTTGAACCATAACAAAAATCATGAAAGAGGGTTTTTTTGGGGCGGGGGGAAAGCTCTATGTTGGGGCAGGAAAATGTATGTAGAGGCCAGCGGCGTTGTTGGTTTCCACTTACAAAGTCCTAAAACTCCTTCCTCGCAGCAAAAAAGTTGACTTCAAAAACCAAAAATTAATCATTAAAAGGAACAAAACCAACAACAAAACAGAAGCGTTTTCATTCCTTGAAAGATTTGTATATTTTTCAAAGGCCTTTTTATGCACATTGTGATAGGGCATCGTGTTTCTCACATAATCTTCACGAGTGGGTTCTCCGTTGTATTTGAACGATGGAAGATTCCTGGGCCGTCACCATGCGCCGCAGAGCTCACTGCCGGGAACATTTGTTTTGAATGATGCAGACAGTATTTGCCAGTGACCCAAACACTGAATTACTGAACCATGTTTTTTTTTTCTCTGTGTTGGAAAAAATAAACGAGGGGTGATTTCTATAAATCACCAGTTTTTGGCACTGGATTATGTATGATTTTATTTTGTGAACTAGTTTCACTTTCAGGTGTAAGAACATCTGGAACATGACTGATTTTTTTTTTCCTCCCCAAGACAGGGTAAATGACAGTGAATAAAACGGGTTCATTAAATTATTGCCATTTCCAAATCATTTTCATTTTTCTTTGGTGTTTATTAAAGAGTTAAACTATTCACTGCTTTCTGCTACTTGGTTTTGGTCTTGAAATCCCACGTTAAGAGTAGCAGGCCAGTTCTTGGGGCGTCGGGGCTCATGGGGAGCTTAGCACCACTGGACAGGAGCAGTTATCTGCTAGAACATGGCCGTTTGATCAAGACGACCTGCCCTTTGGACTCATGCCCATCCGGCTACTGACGTGTGCTTTCAAACAGTCACCGAGTGTGGCTCCTGTCGTCGTCTCTTCTGAGGGAGGGGAATAATGATCCCAGTTGTCAGGCAAACCCCATCCTATGAGCACATTTCACACCCACAAGTCGATTTTTCTCCTAGAGACCAGCATTGTGCTCACTGAAGACAAATGTCCGTTTTCATTTTACAGGTGAGCGAGCTGAGACTCTGGGAGGGCATTGACGCTCCCAAGACCCCAAGATGTTGACGCCCTGGTGCTGATTCCAGCCAGTCCTCTCTGAGCCCAGGGCCTGCCCTGCCCCGCTGTGGTCTCCAGGACCAAAGATTCAATTCGCAGGCTCTTCTCAAGACTCAGAGAATACATAACAGGGCACCGTGCAGGGTCTCCATGTATCTGTTACGTTTCCTTGTGCTCTCGGCTTTGTGCTGTTTTGACCAAACTGAGCTAGCTGAAGACTTTGGAAACCACAAAAGAGCTGCATCCAGAGATGCTGTGCAGGATTGCAAAGGAAGATGGTAGTTGCCATCTTTTTTTTTTTTTTTTTTTAAGATTTATGTACTTTAGAGAGAGCGTGTAGGTGCATGAGTGGGGGAAGGGACAGAGGAGAGAATCTTCAAGCAGCTCCCCGCTGAGTGCAGAGCCCCATACCGCACTCCATCTCTCAGTGATCCATGAGATCCTGGCCTGAGCCAAAACCAAGAGTCAGATGCTTAACCGACTGAGCCACCCAGGAGCCCCCTGACTTTTCTAAAATATGACAATATGTCTAAACCCCAGAATTAGAACATATTTCTCTTAAACTCCAAATTCCTCCATTTCAGTTTTTATTTAGATAGCCCAGTTTCTCCTCATTCACATAAGGTAATTATCACATCATCAGAAGTACTAACATGCTAAATTCTGTGACTTCAGAATGTTTTGGGAAAACATTCCATCTTCTGCCCCGAATCCCAAAATACTTAGGCCAAATTGACTGTGGTCTGAACAAATATTACATGTAGTTCTGTTTGGTGGCCAAGACGGTACTAACCGTTAGCGCTCCCATTCCCATCTTTAAGGGCTCTTGTCACAGGAAGATTTGAAATGCATTTTTATATCATGATATTTAATGCTCTCTCATCACCTCTTTTATTAAATTGAAAAACTGCACCTAAAAATCAGTCACAGTTCCATCATACAAGTTATTCTCTGTTTAAAGCTTTTTTAAAAAACAAATTTCTTTCTTAAAAATTAGAATTCAGTTTGCTTTTATCCTCAGCATTTCATATCAAGACCTTTTGGTCATTCTGAGGAAACAGGACCGTCATGTTTCTTTTACCTGTGTTTGGTTTTTACCTTGCTAGGTACCCTTACCCTTTCAATTTTGTGGCATAAAGTTAAGCCCCCTGATACGTGGGTGACCCCCTCAGCCTCCTCCCCCTCCAGCTCCACGATGAAGAACTGGAAACCCCACATGAGACGTGTATCTCTGCCCTGGTCAGATGTGAGCTTGAGAGGCCATGTGCCCAATGCCAAGCAGGTCAGTCCAATTGCGTGCATGCGTGTTGGTTCTCTCATACTTACAGCTATTAGCGATACAGGGCCTTCAGATAACTCATTTACCTCCACCTTGTCGGTCTTAGAATCCCCTTATCCACTAGAGAATTTGAAACGTGTGTTAGAGGGGACTGTGGATTAGTCCAGAAACGTCACCCAGAATCCAGTTCTTTTCCTTGCGGCCCAACACTGTCATTAACAAGGCAGCCCTTCTGTCTGTCCTACAAAACTCTGCCGCCTCTTCCTTGGTTGCATTGCTACCTCCCCAGCTTGCGCTCTTGCTGGACCGCTTCTGTAACCTCTGGCTTGTCTTCCTGCTGCTGCATTTAAATCCCTCCCAGCCTCTCACTGCCCTAAAATGAAACCCAGTCTGCCCCTATAGCCCACCTGATGTGGCCTCTCTCTGTTCTCCAGCCTTGCTCTTACTACCCCCCTCATCCATAGGCTCTAACCACACTCTCCTTTTTTTTTTTTTTTTATTTCTTTAGGTAATCTCTACACCCAATGGGCTTGAACTCACCACCCTGAGATTAAGAGTCACAGGCTCCTCCGACTGAGCCAGCCATGTGCCCTGTTTGTACCAGTGACTCACCAAGGCTTTTTCTTCCCTGCTGTCCAATAAAACTTTCTGCAAAGGTGGGAATGTTCTGTGTTTGCCTTGTCCGATGTGGTAGCCACCAGCCACATATGGCCACTGAGCACTTGAAAGAGAGCCAGTGTGACTGAGGAATTGAGTTCGTAATTCACTTGTAATTAATTTATATTTAGAGAACCACATGGAGCTAGTGACTATTATAAGGCATAGCACAGCCTAAAGCCCTAGTTAGACTTTAGGATTAAAGTTTTTTCCCACAGAAATATTCCCAAATGATGTTCTCTGGTGATAATTATTATGAACTTGATGTTTACAGACTTGTCTGTGTAGCTGAGCTCTATTTGTAAAATTGCTCCTAAGAAATAAAACATGCAAACTTTCCAAAGACTTAAAAAAAAAAAACTAGATAAAACTTGTTAGTAAGGTAGGAATTGTATGTGGAACTTTTCTGATATACTTATGTTCCAATAATTTGGGAATAAGGAAAGGAGATTTATGTGGATCAGACCTGAAATTAAAAAGCCATTGTGTCCCAGACCATATTTGGCTGAATTTGTGAACATAACTTAAGACGTCCATTATGGAGCTGCTAATTCCTTGCCTGGAAGTCTGTTCCTTCCCCACCCTTCCCTGTTTCATAAATGGCACCCTTCTACCCAGTGGCTCCAGCCAGAAACCCAGATGGCCTCTTTGGGTCTACACTGACTCTCTAGTTTCCAGATCACCATCTGGTTCATCATCACATCCAGTACAATTTACCTCTCCAAATGCCCCAGATAGGTTCATGTCTAGCCATCATTGCAGTTATCCCCCAGCCCACGCTACTTAAATTTACACTAACTAAAATTAAATAAGAGTAGGGGTGCCTGGCTGGCTCAGTCGGTAGAATGTGTGACTTGATCTCAGGATCATGAGTTCTAGCCTCATGTTGGGTGTAGAGATCACTTAAAAAAAAAATTAAAAGGAAATGCTTGTTTCTCAACAACGCTACCCCCACTTCAAGTGCTCAGTAGCCACATGTGGCTGGTGGCTACCATATTGGAAAGGGAAGATGCAGGACATTGCCATAATCACAGAAAGTTCTACTGGATGGTACTGTTGCCCTGAAGAGAGGAACAGCCCCTCCATACTTGTGTCAGAGAGTAAAGGGAGTCCCTGTGGCTTTAAGCAAGAGTCCAGGCATATAGCACCTCTTCCCCTTCTTCCTTGCAGCCTGTCAACACGCCAGACCCCCGGGGCCTGCCAGGCACCGTGCTGAGCATGCAGGACTCGGCTGAACTGTCCAATCGCTATGAAGGTTCTCCCCTGTTGGCCATTGCTTCTCTGCTCTTAGGTGCCAAGCTGGGCTTGTACCTTCTCTGTGAGGCTTGCTGTCATCTTTCCTGGGGAGACTCACACCAGATGCTTCCCTCTGCAGGGGGTGAGGCCCTTCTGGAACTAACACATTTTGAGCACGTAGGTACCCAGGGTGGCATTTTTCTTAGCGTTGTACATTATTAGCTTATTTAATCCTTTCAAAAACCCCGTGAGGTGATGTTTTGTGCCAGTCCCGGCCTGTCAATAACCAGTGTTATGGTTGGACCAGCCCTTGTGGTTCCTTACTGTGATTGCAAGGTGCCCTTCAGCAATACCATTGAGAAATTTTGAAAAAATAAGGGTTTATTACTTACAGGACCTGGAAATTACACAGCACACATGGGGCCACACAACAAGGTCATGGGAGGAGAGAGAGAGAGAGAGAGCATGGACCTGGGGTTCTGCTCTTACTGGGGTTGAGGTTGGGAGGACCTAGGGCTTCATGGGCTCCCTCTTTATTGGTAAATTTAAAACATAAGAGCAGGAATTTAAAGCACAGGAAGAGAAAAAAAAAATAAGAGGCCCAAATGGTAAGTTATGGAAACCAACCAAGATCTCTAACTCAAAGAAGCCTCAGTGGAGGAAGGTGGCCTGGCTCTTTATCTAGTTGTGTGGCTGGCGATGTGTTTATTCAGATTGCCCTCTTTGAAGTGGATACTTGGGCAATCAAAGCTTAAGTCAGGCACGTGGCTTACACTACAGGTAAGGACTAGTGTTATCCCCACTTTGAGGGCTCACATAGGGAAATGACTTACCCATAGCAGCCCTTGAATTTGCCACCTAGTGAGCACTCAGGGAACGTGGGGGAGGGTGGTTGGGAAGGGGGCTGGTAGGGATCAACCCCAGCACCATTGACCTTAATCCTTAAGAATAGTTACACTCACGGGCGCCTGGGTGGCTCAGTTGGTTAAGCGACTGCCTTCGGCTCAGGTCATGATCCCGGAGTCCTGGAATCGAGTCCCACATCGGGCTCCCTGCTCAGCAGGGAGCCTGCTTCTCCCTCTGACCCTCCCCCCTCTCATGTACTCTCTCTCTCTCTCATTCTCGCTCTCTCAAATAAATAAATAAATCTAAAAAAAAAAAAAGAATAGTTACACTCACGTCAATCAGACAAACAGGTAAAGGAGACTGATTGCTTCCAGCCATCCACCAGGTAGAAATGCCACCACAATATTAGAGGGGTTCCCAGTGGTAGCCTGTCAGGAGACTAATATAGATTGGCTTATTATTTAATGCAACTCTAGAGATCACCTAAGAATGGGCAAATTTGTCAAGGCTTATAATCTCAACTAAGACTAGGAATTGTCACTTATTAGGATCAGAATTTAGAATAACACATCTCTGTCCAAAAATAGATTCTGAATCAATGAATCTTTTAATTAGTAGGCTTAAGTCTAGAACATTTTTTTACATGCAAATTGAGTCCTAAATTACTGGTTTGGTGTAGAAGTAACTTCTGAAGCAAAGCAACCTTCTGCTTCAGGCAAATAACGTGTATGTTAACCATCTACCCCATCTCACAAAGGTTTAGAATAACACGTACATATACGTACAACACCAAAGAACAATACGGGTGGGGGAACAATTATCTCTATTAAAATGTATAAACATGTATTATATACATGTTGTTATGCTTATAGCCCCTGAAGTAGCTTCTCAAGGGCACACAAGTAGAGCTGACAAGGCTGGTGGCAGACCTCACTACACGGCACCATCACTCACCCCGTTGCACAAAAACTCATGACAAACCCCACCCTCCACCTCCACTCCACCCCAATCACGGGTCTTATCTTTTTCAGGCTAAATAGCCCCTATATTGCTCTTTACCGTTCCCTTTCTACTTCCAACTCCTCTTCATATTTCTTAAAATGAAACATGCATACGTTACAATAATAGTCCAGATGCAGTGTGGCCAGTGCCTGGTGTAATAGAGCCATCCTTTTCTTTGTAACAATCGCATACATGTGAAAAATGCACATGGAAATTTCCACGTTGATGAAATGTCACAGACCCAATGCACCTTTATAACCAGTGTCTAGATGAAGCAGAACATTACTAGCACCCCAGAAATTTACATACACCTACGTGTATGTAAATACATATGTATGTAAATACACATATATGCCTACATGAACATATACCATAAAACCTACATAAGTGTAATAAAGACTACAAGTAGCTCTTTAAGGCAGTTTCATCACACTATTGACCCAAGTCCATTAAAAACTTCTGACCTAAGTCTTCCCGAGCTGTGACTATGTTTGTTGAATAAAGCTTTGCCAACTGATCGTTTTATCTCCATAAAGCGTCATCTTATTAACATTGGTCCATTCTTTCTAACAGCTGTTGTCCTTCTTCATTACATTGCAGAATTTGGCTGACATCCAGTACGTTACCTACACTTTCAGTATTGTGTCAGCAGTAGGTGATTTCTTACTGGGATTAATCCAATAAGGAAAAGTATACGTACTTTCAGGCTTATTCCAGACTTTATGCCTTCAAAATATTTTTCCTTTTTCTTTTTTTAAAGATTTTTATTTATTTGTGTGTGTGTGTGAGAGAGGGAGAGAGAGAAGCGGGCTCCAGGTGAGCAGGGAGCCCGATGTGGGACTCGATCCCAGGACCCTGGGATCATGACCTGAGCCGAAGGCAGACACTTAAACAACTGAGCCACCCAGGTGCCCCCAAAATATTTTTTCAAAGTTCTCCTATCACAATTAACATTCTATTTCTGTCTGTGACTTTAAAAATTTATTGTCTATGGACATTTGCATTAAGTGCCTTTAGGTAACTAGTAAAATCTTGACTTTTGCAATTCATTTACTACCAACATTTGGTATCAGCATTTTCATTAAAAAAATCTTCATCCATTCATCCCCATACTACTTGACCCCTCTAATTTCTGTCTCTTGGGTCAGGGCCACTAATACCCGAATGCTGGTAAATGCGCAAGCACAGCCGTGCACGTGCAGGTCCCATAGTGATCTTGGCCCGGTGCAGCCTGAGCCACCCCGAGCTTCCCAACATGCTGTGCGCGTGAAGAGAGCAGGAAGTACTGAGATTACGCCCTGGTACATTGCTCTTAGAACTTTTGTGAGCAGCCAAACTGTCTCAGATAAAAGAGAAAAACTGTCTTGTCCAATTCTTCCCTTCACATAGTATGAATGCAATGGATTCTTCCACGGGGAGGTGTCTTTTCTTAGTAGTGCTGAGTCCTTTCTGTGCCTGGCTTTGGAGGCTCTGGTGAACTCAACCTGGCGTTCGTAACAGTTGCTCGAGGTAAGTGGTAAGCTGTGCACGACTTACATGGAGCGTGATACCCGTTCTTCACACTGGCAACTAGATGAACATCGACTGCTAGAGCTGCACGTTTCTATATTTAAAATCGAAGTTATATTTCAAAACCAAGTGAGAAATTCAGCTTTATTTAAAGAAGTTTGATTTTAAGTTGGTATTTAAGAATTATAATTTGCTTATTGCCTTTATTTTTGTTAGATAATACTGAGCATTTTAGAAAGCAAATATTTCGTTTAAAACATTTTTATACTGACTTTCACATTTTATGAAAATATATTCAAATTTTGTCTCTGTTGACTTCAATTGCATCTTACTTTTTAATCCTTTAGATTATTACTAGAGCACAAATTAAGTGAAAATCCTGAATATAACATTACTGATTTTGCTGAAATTAAGGCAAGAAGGATAATTTTATGGAATTAATATGATTTATGAATCATGTATATCTTTATTACTAAGGCAGACTTCTCAGTCTATGGGAGCACCCAGACATGTGTAATGATTAAGTTCAACTGTCCTTGGGGGGTGCCTGGGTGGCTCAGTGGCTTAAGCATCTGCCTTTGGCTAAGGTCATGATCCCAGGGTCCTGGTATCAAGTCCCGCATCGGGCTCCTTGCTTGGTGGGGACTCTGCTTCTTCCTCTCCCTCTGCCGCTCCCCGCTGCTTGTGCTCTCTCCCTCTCTCTCTCTGTCAAATAAATAAATAAAATCTAAGAAAAAAAGTCAACTGTCCTTGGTATTTTGCCAACTTTTGAGTATATAAAACCTGTAGCCTTACATATATTTATTCATCTTTGTTGTCATAAAACTGTATTCAGATAGGAGGACAGAACATACTCTATTTGACAATGGATTTATAATTTCCAAGTATTGAGACATGCAGGCTTCCATTTATAGTCTTGCTTCGGGCCCTCACAACATTAGGGATGGCCGCAGGGGCCTGTCTCTGTCTCTGGCTGTGTGCAAACCCATGCTCCCCACTTGCTGGGTGCAAGGCTACCACAAGCATTTACATTCAAGGCCCACGGACAGGCCCTCACCCTCAGTTCTAGGCCAGGAATCTCAGGGAGAGACTCTGATTGGGCCATTTTTGGTCGGGTGACCACTTAGACCCATCAGTCCTCACCAGTCGTCACCCGATAACCTTGTAGCAACAGCAGAAAGGGGGTATCCTGGCAATGTCTGGGCTGACAATCCCTGACTTGTCCAATACACTTTTCTAGGATGTGGTCTTATTTTGTTCAGCAGACCTCTCTTAGTGGTTTCAAGTCATGCATTTCATAATGTTTCTTACTGAATATGATTTCCAGAGGAAAAGCTTTTTAAGCCTGGGTTATGAGAAGGACGGCTATTCATCCGAGTTTTCTGGGAACAGTCTCAATTTACACCTGTTGTCTCACTGTAAATATTAATAATGTCCCTTTCATTCAGAGGTATTCTGGCTTAGGTTCATAGTTCATACCATGCCCCTAATTACAGTGACTTTATGTTTGGTAGCCTGAAAGTTTATATTTATATTTATATTCCTGTTCGGCCCACATGTCACCTTCCTCCTGGCCATCAGGTGGTCCCAGCACCTGCTAGAGGCCAAGCAGTGTCCTAGATGCTGGAGATACAGTTGAGTAAGACAGAAACCCTGCCCTGAAGGGGCTCCTGGTTCCACTAGGAGAGAGAACACAGATTAGGTCATTATAATACAGCCTAAGAAATCTGGTGGGAACTGAGGGTAGGGGAGGAGAAAACTGAGAAAGACCCCATAGGGGACGACACATTGGACCAGGTGACATGAATCTCCACATGGCTGACTTTGGCATATTGAGATATACCTCTTATTTTTATTAGCTGCATAATCCAAAACCAAGAAGTTCATCATCGCTCAGATGATTGCTGATGGGAGACTCACAGCCGGGATGCCCTTCTGACAAAGAATGTGGGCCACCTCATCCCCAAGGTCAGTCTTGGAGTCGGTGTCTCAAGTGCATGTAGTTAGGAGAGCAGAGTGGAATGTACTTGTGCCCCACGTAGGACCACCAGAATGTCCTCAAGTCCCTGGTAGAGGCACCTGCCAGATTTCGTAGTCGGTATCCCCTAAGGCTGGGCTAGAACCATGCAAAGTGTTCAGTCGGAACACCTGGGCTCGGAAGCCAGCCCAGCTGCCTACCAACAGGCAAATCACTTAATCTCCCTAACCTTATCTGGAAAATGCAACTGTGAAACTAAATAATCCACAGCATTTCTTCCAGCTTTAAAATTTCTGTGTGTTGTAGAGTGAGCCAACTACAAATCCTGAAATCAAATTATCTCTAATTAATTAGCTGATTCAAGCAGATTCTTTCAAACAATCAGAGCCAATTTAAGATAGTTTCTCTTTCCAATATGCATTTGGTGTAGCCACAAAAGCTTTTACACTGATAAACACCTTTATCAAACGACCTCTGCATTTTGAATCCTGTGTGGCAGATGTAGGGGAATCGTATTATAGAATAATACAGTTCCGACTCTTGCTTTCCTTAAACCAGCCTGTGTCAGACGTAAGGGCCAGAAATAATGTCCCTGTCTCAACTTTGCTTTTTTCCCCCTCCCTCCTCAGAGTAGACAAGTAGAACTCAAGCACTCTCAGGAGAGCCTTTCAAATCGCTCACTCTGTCCTTAGTGTCAGAAGCTGGAGGCTAAGTGTGTGGGTCTGACTCATTGCCTTGTACCCTTTGATCCACCCAGAAGCACAATAAGAGGAAAGCTTTTGCTGCAGAGCTACTTCCTCTTGTTGGTAGAGCTATTATCTGCTTTGTCTAGGGTTTCTTTCTGCTTGATATCTCTCTCTGTCTCCCCCCCATATATCTATATCTATGATAGATAGATAGATAATCTCTCCCTCTCCCACCCAACTTGAACATCTCTTCATGCCTTTTTTGGCCATTTGTATTTCTTTTTTGAACTGTCTTCATGATCTTTGGCTGTCAATTCCGTTTTGTTAAGAAATACGTGAAACACACAAGGAGTATAAAAAATGATGCGTGAACACCTAGGGGCTCACCATCTGGCTTCAGAAACCATCACCAGTGCAGTTGAAACCCACCGTGCACTCTCCCCCAATCTCAGCAGCAGCCCTTGCCATACCCAAGAGGTAACCCTTGATCCTCAGGTTTGAGATCATATGGCCTGTGCATCTTTCTATTTTTACTACATGTATGTGTTTCTCTACTATTTCTTTTTGCTTATGGCTGCATCTGTAGCATTTTGCATCATTAGAAAACAGATCCTATAGAACCATGCTTCCCATGAGATAGTTTAATCCCTGTAGCTCAATATCTATTCTCTCTTTTTCATCATAGATGTAGACCGTTAATTTTTATCTAGGGAAAACCATTGGTGACTATGGCAAAAAGACGGTTCTCAGATCATCACATAGTAGACAAGGGACATGGCGTCTACCTAACAGAGATGAGGAAGAGCACATGCCATGAAAACCTTTCTCTGTGCTCCTTTCTCAGTGTTGCACCTGTCCTTCCAATACAAGAAAAAGGAACAAGACGGGACAGGGACACTGATTACAAAAGTTTGCCTGTCTCTAGCTCATTCATTCATTCATTCATCCATCCCATCCATCCAACCAACAAATGTTCATTGAGAACTCACCATAGGTGCCAGGCACTGAGCTAAATGCTGGGGAACAAAAACAAAAAAGACAGTCTTTGCCCATTCATAGCCAAGTTATGGAAATAGACAAGTAGGGTGGTGCCTGGGTGGCTCAGTCGGTTAAACATCTGCCTTTGGTTCAGGTCATGATCCCAGGCTCCTGGGATTGAGCCCCAAGTCGGGCTCCCTGTTCTGCAGGGAGCCTGCTTCTCCCTCTCCCCCTCCCCCCACTCATTCTCTCTCTCAAATAAATAAAATCTTTGAAAAAGAAAATAGACAAGTAAATAATAATAATAATATCTCCGATTTGTGGAGCATTTACTATTTGGCAGGCACTGTGCTAAGCACTTGCTCATATTATCTCATTAAGCCTTATGTGAGACATGCAAAGTGTGACAGCAAATAGCACCTATGGAAAAATGGAAGCAGAAAAAAACATAAGATCACACAGCCACCAGATGGTGGAGCTGGGATTTGAACCTTGGCAGACCGACCTAGAGCCTATGTCTTTACAAACTTCTACAGTCATCTCGGGAGGAAATCAGTAATTATGATCAAATGGGAGAGGGCAATGACAGAGGGTGAAAGGTGACACTGACATCTTGAAATTCTTCTTCAAGAGTGGCTCAGCAATAGTGTTCAATGAGATGGCCTCCAGAGCAAGGGGGAGCTCTTGTCTCGAGTGTAGACAAATGATTCAGTCCATGCCCTGACGGACACTTCTGGCCTTAATTTAGTTTCATTAATTTGGTGTTGGAGCATTATAAATAAGCTAGTTTTAAGGCTTGGGGAAAAGGCATTCACCAACTTGCTAACTTTGGGCACTAGAGAGATTCCCTGTTTGTAAAATGGGGGTGGTCCTGGCTAGGTGTCCCTTAGAAGATAGCTGAGAGTCCAAGTCGCTGCTGAGGAATCTCTCCTTTTAAAGGAGCATGAGGAAAACAGCCTGAGTTGTAGGATCCAGCCAGACCCTGATTAGTATATGAGGTTCTTTCCCTTATCATTCTTTACTTTGCCCTGGTATAAAGGCAGAGTGTCCAGTTATGAAACAAACAGCTGGTTGGAAATCACAAGAAGCAAGATGGCAAGTGAAAAGAGCAAGTCATGGGAGGTTTGACTGTGAGAACTCATGAAGAACGGGGTCATAACATCTACAGTCCGTATGGTGGGTGTGGCAATGGAATGCTCTGCAGAGACCTGCCTCTGCTCTATTGTGTTCCAGTCTTTCTCTGGAGAGAACTCCTTACCAGGAAGCCTGGCTTTAACATTTTGTGGCTAAAATGAGCTTAGATGACAGAAACATGCCTGTAAGTCTTTGCCTCTTGGCAAATGGGGTTGGATTACTACAATTTACAGGAACAGTTCTCTGCTTCAAATTAGTCAGGAAAATTACCCTAGCCTCAGCCTCTCAAAAGGAAAATTCCACTTGTACTGAGTCCTTTGCCCACGCATGTCAACTATGATTACAACGTGCATCCCTGTGAATGCAACTTAAGGCTCTGTTGATACCTTGCAAATGGATATGTTTGCTTCTTTCCCTCTGCTAGCACTTAATATTAAACAGTGGACTGGCTTCCTAGCAAGAACTATTTCCAACGAAGATCCTCCATGCCAAAATTCAAGAAACTCAACAGGTAGACATGACTTTCCTGGAGGAAAGCATTGCTAATGTACCCTTAAAAATGTTTACTCCCTTATCATTACATAAAACCCTTTGAAGGGCAAGAAATAGAAACTTGTTCAAGCTAACTTAGGAAAAAGGGGAGAATTTCCTACAAGGACACAGTCCGGCCCTTGTATTTCCTACAGCCGGGCCCGAGGAAAGGACCGGAAGTGAGGGGCCGGCTATAGAGAAACCAGGATGTTTATGTTCTCTCCCTCAGATCACATTTTGAAAGAATAAGACTGTGTGTGTGTGTGTGTGTGTGTGTGTGTGTGTGTGTGTGTGTGTCCGCTGCCCAGAGATTGTCTCGCCTGTCTCTACTTAGGTTCCTAACTGGAGTGCTCTGATTGGCCCTGCCCTGTTGTCAGGGAGACAGGATCAGAGGTACAAAACCATGCCCACCCACTGAGGGAGAGGGAGATACAGTTTCAAGAAAAGTGAATCTTACTAAGGACCTTCCTTCTGGCATTTATAAAAGTCCCAACATATGGGTTTGGTTGAATAAATTTTGTATTCCCTTATTTTGGAATACTAGATGACTATTAAAATCATGTGTTTGAATTTTTAACAAAATTAGAAAAATGTTCATAACATTCTTGAGTGAAAGGGGCAAGTTACAGAGCAACATTTTTTTATTATATAATAAGAACTTTATTACATAATGAAAATAATTTTACTAATATTTGTAGTTTGTATACATATGCATGGAGAAAAGAAACAAAATCGAATGTTTACATGGTTATATTGTGTTTTCTCTATTTTTCAAATATTTTTATGTTGAAATTTATTATTATGATCAAAGTTAATTTTTAAACTAAATTTTTAACTATGATCAAAGTTAATTTTAACTGACAAATTAAGTAAGTAAAATTACATGAAATGGAAATGAAAAAAATCCTCTTATATCCTGAATCAGATATTTTCTAATTTATAAAATCATAAAAACAAGTGCAATAAAGTTTACCTAAAAAGAGTAAGTAGCTCTTTTTAGGAATCATTTGGGGAAATAATTAACTGCTTTAAAATTTTGTAACATCCCATTTAAATGCTTCCTTTATTTTTTTTGAAACATTTTATTTATTTATTTGACAGAGAGAGAGACACAGTGAGAGAGGGAACGCAAGCAGGGGGAGTGGGAGAGGGAGAAGCAGGCTTCCCGCGGAGCAGGGAGCCCGATGTGGGGCTCGATCCCAGGACCCTGAGCTGAAGGCAGATGCTTAATTACTGAGCCACCCAGGTGCCCTAAATGCTTCCTTTAAAGTCAAGATTTTGAAAAAGCTCCAGCCTGAAGTCACCTTGTTTTAGATATCAGCTTGAAAAGCTGTGTCTGTAGCATTCAAGACATAATTTAAACATCGCATGCAATTTAGGAATAATAATTCTAGTGATAGGTATTATTGAAAAATGTGGGCAAGTCAGAAAGAGAAACATATCTGAGGGTAAAAGGACAAACACATTGTTCCACATAAACCACTGGTTTTGCTTTCTTTATGGTGAAGTGAGAAAAACATCCACAGAGTTTCTCAGTTGATGAGCACTAACAGAGAAGTTGAGTAAGATGGACCCTTCTCCCATTACACAACTGGCATTTGAAGCTTCAAAAAGATTAAAGCCATTGATGGGAGCATCCTTCAAGAGGTTTTTGTACAGATTTTACTAGGAGTCTTGGGGATGTGATCAAATCTGGAAAAGTCACGAAAAGTATCAACATGAATTAGAAAAGTGTGTTTATCAAATCTCAGGTGAGACTAGTGTGTCAGGCCTCATTCTCTTCCCCAAATCCATGAGGGCAGAACTTCTGGAAGATAAGGGAGGACTTCAAGAAGCCCTTCTCACCAGCTAATCAAGGTAATTAAAAGTCCAACTGCTGTCACTCACTCCCAGATCTGTTAGTTCTAGAGCGTGCTCCAGCGTCAGCTTCAGATGGTCCTCCCAGATCTGTTAGTTCTAGAGCGTGCTCCAGCACCAGCTTCAGAGGGTCTCTCGGTTCCATCTCAGCCTCCTATTTGATACCTTCTCTTACTCTGTCCATGGTTCTAGTGTTGCCCTGGCTTCTTCTCTCTTCTTAGGTGCCTGTTCTTGCTTCCCTAGTCTGGACTGCTTGATCTTGGTCTTGATTCAGAAAGAAAACATAATAATAATAATACAAAATGTATATTGACTGCACAAAAACAACATAAAAGTGCTGTGGGAGAACCAAAGGGACCTAATTATTTCCACCTGAGGTGGATTGCTGGGAGCTGGCTCCCCAGAGGAGGTGATGAGTGCTTTGGACCTTGGACGATAAGTAGGAGTTTGTCAGGTAGGACAGAAGGAAGTTCCCAGAAGAAGAAAAACTGGGAGAAAAGAATCAGAGATGAGAAAGTACATGGCATCCTTGGGACGGCTGGAGAAGCAGCATGGAGCAGAAGAAGGTGGAGAGTCTTGCAGTTGCTGAAGGAAGATTTTAAAGCATAGGAAGGACATGATTAGATTCGTTTAAAAAGATGGTTCGGTTGCATCAGCAAGGGTGGCTGAAAAAGGGCGGGTCCCCCTGGCCCCTGGCCCTGACTCTCTCTGTGCAGCCTTGGCCCTCTCATACCCAGTCAGATCCCTAACAGGGACTGCATTCTCCCATGGTTTCATCCTAGGCTTTTCTGTCCCACATCTGTTCTCATGGTTTTAATCCTCATCTTGACTCAGTTTCTGGCACTGACCTCCCTGTCAACCCTAGCCTTGCCTTCCAGGTGGCTCCTAACCCTGTGTACCCCCAGTCCCTCAAACTCAACCTGTGTGTAGCCACACTCTTCAAATCCTTTCCCCAACATGCAGTTCTTCCCCCAACTCTTCGTTTCTGCCCTTTGTCCTACCATTCTCCATGTTACCTGAGCTCAGAGCTTGCTGGCTATTGCCTCCACCTTTCTTTGGCTCTCATGTTCAACCCGTGTTCAAGACTGTCGAGATTTCTTTGTGATTTCTGACATCTGTGGCTTCCCAGTTCAACTGCAACCATCCTACCTGAGACCCCCCCCACCCCCCAATTCTGTTATAGGAACAAGAGCATCCCAACTGGTGTCCCAAATCTCCAGTGGCTCTCCTGGATGGTCCTATTCTGGTATAGTTTCTATTCTGTCTTGATTATAGAGGGCCACATATAAGGTAGATGTTGAACATGGTCCAAATTACTTTTGAAAGTCCCTTAGGAAGATGCTATATTGAAGTCTGACACACCATCTCTGCAAAGTCCAACAACAACAACAATAATGAGGCTTCTTTTTTTTCTCAGGTAGGCTCCACCCCCAGTGTGGAGCCCAATGTGGGGCTTGAACTCACAACCTTGAGATCAAGACCTGAGCTGAAATCAAAAGTCAGATGCTTAACCAACTGAGCCACCTGGGTGCTCCAAAAATAGCAGTGATGAAACACAATTTTTTCCTTCTAACATGGGAATAGATTGTTCTTTCTTCTGTCTAGCACTACATAATGCAGTTGGCTTGCATTTAGAACTCATTTTGGGAGGGCAAATGTATCTTTAAATGTTCCTTCTGTGAAAGGTGAACAAGAAATAATTGAAACTGTAGGGGAGGAAAAATAATTTTCCCTCTACCCTTAGTTCTTGGCTGAGACCCCTGTAATAAAAGACAGACTAAAAAGAAAAAAACAAACAGGTTTATTGACATGTATACCTCCCGTATACGTGGAAGATACTCAGGAAAAAATGAGTAATATTCTGAAGTGGCTTAGAACTCTGGCTTAAATACCATCTTCAACTAAACACAAGAAAAAAAGGTGTGGGGGAAGAGCGTTTTGAGAGAAAAGCATAGAAATCAGCAGTAAGATTTGTTATGCAGATCTGAGTCTATACCGTCTCCATCAATAAGGATTTAATGTTGTCTCAGGGGATTAGCCCTATGGGGAGGGATAAGGGACACCTTTGTAAATTGATGTCCTGCTTTTAGGCTCATAGAGGTAGGCCAGGGAACTTTTCTTGTATTGACTTCTTTTCAGTTGCCTTCAGCTCAAAATAATCCTTATGCAAAAATGGCTTTTTGGGGGTTGGCATATTCTGCCACCCTTCAAGATTAACCAAGAGCACAGTCGATTCATCTCTCTCTCACACTCACTCTAGACAGATGCTATGGAAAGGATGGCATGTAACATCTCCCATACTGGCCCTGTCCTTTATTTTATTTTATTTTTTTAAGATTTTATTTATTTATTTATTTGATAGAGAGAGCACAAGTAGGCAGAGTGGCAGGCAGAGGGAGAGGGAGAAGCAGGCTCTCCGCTGAGCAGGGAGCCCGATGCGGGGCTTGATCCCAGCACCCCGGGATCATGACCTGAGCCGAAGGCGGCTGCTTAACTGACTGAGCTACCCAGGTGTCCCTGTCCTTTAAATTCTTAAAAAAATATTTGCTGAGCATCCATAATTCAATAGGTGGGAATTAAGCACAGAGTTTGCTGACGTGGCTCAGATGGATGGGCCAGTGTGTCCCATGCCTGCACGTGAGGCCCCTCACAGGGCTGGTCAGAGCTGGGTGGGCGGAAAAGGTACTTGGGGTCCACAACCCCTTGCCACCAATTTGGGTAAACTCCAAGGATTCCAAAACTTCTAATTCAAACATGGCTTCTACGTCTTTATGGAGGTATATTTTTCAAGTTAGGAATATCATATAAATAAAATAATGTATCTTATTTTATTCTTTTATTTATTATCCTATTGTTTTATTATATTATTTATTTTATGTATTAAAATATATAATTTTAATTTTATTTTAAAAAAGATTTTATTTAACACAGAGAGAGAGAGAGAAATCATGAACCAGGGGGAGAAGCAGAGGGAGAGGGAGAAGCAGACTCCTCGCTGAGCAGGGAGCCCGATGCGGGGCTCGATCCCAGGACCCTGGGATCATGACCGGAGCCGAAGGCAGATGCTTAGCCGACTGAGCCACCCAGGCACCCCTTTAATCTTTTAACATATCAATTTTTGTTACCTGGTGAATAACTTTTAACCATGCAGACATATGGTAGATGACCCTCCCTCTGTCCTCTTGCTCTGGCCTCCATGAATATTAGGGGGCTGGCTATACATAGCACGTTTTCTTGAACGCGAGGCAGAAGCAGCAGTAGGGGCTTTCATGCACAACCACACAGCAGAAACATCTTCAAATTGTGGCTGGGAAGCCCTGTGGCTATTCTCACTGTCTCTCTCCACATCTTCTGGGCTCCTTCTGGCTCTCTCTCCTAGACCGTTTTACGCTGCAAGGAAACCCCAAATGCTCCCAATTTTGTTAGGCGGAGAATTTAGATTTCTGCATGGCACTCTGCTTTTTCAACCTGGCGACTCACAGAGGCTCTGTGGTCCTCAGCGTCTGCATCAGCTCCAAGCTGGGTGGAAATTCAGACTCTTGGCTGCCTGAGTGACAGCATTTACTATTCCTTGGAACCCTCAGGGACACATTTGGGAAATGCTGGAGGAGAGGCCGTTGATGCTGTGGCAATCCTGAAGTGGGGAAGATGATGAGAGACGAGAGGAGATGGCAGGAGCCTGGGCCCTGGGCAAGAATAAGGCAACAAGGAGGAACGGTGAGCCAAGCAGAAATAAATGCAGGACCTCAGTGCAGCAACGTGATCCTGAGAGAAGAGTTTCCCACAGCCACCAAGGTGTCTCTGTCTCATCCAGCAGAGGGGGCTGAGGAGGGCGAGGACTAGGGGAGCCCCGAGGCTGGGCCCTCAGGGGGGCAGCAGGAGATGACGAGAACCTGGAAATGGTGAGAAAATGGGACAAAGTAAATGAGGGAACAGAGAGGAATTCAGTCCATTTTGAGGAGATGAGCAGAAACAGATAGGAGATGTGGCACACACATCTGAATGGTAAAGGGACCAGAGAGCCAAGCAAGCAGGCTCGGCACGTGTCGGGACACAGAGAAGGATCCCGGGCCGAGGGAGAGAACGCAGCCTGTGCCCAAGCACAACCAGAGCCGGACAGAAGTTAAAGTGGTAAAAACGATCTTATTCGAGACTATTGCAACAGGCAAAAGAGACCTCAGCACAGAACCAGGCGCAGTTCTAAATACAATATGGGTGAGTGGGGATTTACAGCCAAGGAGCGGGTGGGGGTCGGTGGATGCTGGTTACCAAGAGGAAACATCAGGGGTGGGGGTGTGGGCTCTGCCTGAACAGATTTCACAGGATTCTTGCTGAAGATGGCCCTAGTGATCCAGCATCACCAGGGGGATGGTGGGGCCCAAGGCACCGATCAGATATCAAGGGTAGGGGGTTCGGGTTAAACTGACTCAGCAGGGTTCTTGCTGAAACTGGCCTTTAGAAGCACACAGATGAGCCTAGGAGAAGGTTCAGGAGCTGGACGAAAGTTGGGTCAAGCCCACAATCTTTGTCACCTGGAGACAGAGGGGCAGCTTTGGTCCCTCACAAGGTCTAAATGCCTGGCCCTCCTAGAATAACCCTGTGCGCCCCACATATCCACCCACACCAGGCTGCCCTGTCCACGGCGGGCATCTGTCCTCCTGGGCCCAGCCCCCTGAGCCTTTAGAGGCACCCCCAGCTAAGCCACAGAGGGCCTTCCTCCCTCGCCAGCCTGCCTGGGCTAAGTAAGGGCATTCTCGGTCTGAGGGAGACAGGACGGGCTCCACGGCAGGAGGCTGTGCTCTCCTAGGTGGGTGCCACCCGAAGATCTCTCTGGGGGCCATGTCCCTTACCTAAAAGCTCTTTTTTCTCTCTTTTCAAGAAAGATTTATTTATTTATTTTAGAGAGAGAGTGTGCATGAGCTGGGGGGTGGGGGGAGTTGGGCAGAGGGAGAGGGAGAGAGACTCTCAAGCAGACTCCTTGCTGAGGGTGGAGCCCAGCGCAGGGCTCCATCTCAGGACCCTGAGATCATGGCCTGAGCGGAAACCAAGAGTCTGACGCTTAATGGACTGAGCCAGCCAGGCGGCCCTTCCCTTGCCTAAGGTTTTGAGACCTGAGACTCCTGGGGGCAGCAGCTCTCCCAGAGCAAGCCAGGGCCACCTCTTGGAACCCTGAGGCCTCCCCAATCCACAGAGCTCCCCCAGGCACCCATCCTCTGTTCTGGCCTTCCTCCCCTGCGAGGGGCAGCCCTCCTTCTCTTCAGAAATCCCCCTCCCTCCCTTCCTTCCCACCCTCCTCCCGTAATCCCAATCCCTGGGCTGCTTGCTCCTCCTCCCTTCAGAGCCGCTTTATAGCTTATCTGAAACCTGCAAAGCCTATCTGAAAGCAGCTCCCACACTTCCTCTCGAGTCCTGGGGTGGGGGGGGCGGGGGAAGTGGACCATCTCCTTGTAAACAAGGACAAGCCATCCAGCCACATCTGCTCTGCCTTTGGGGGGGGTGGAACTGAATTTCGTGAGCCTCATAACGTTCAGCACTTACTAGGTGCCAGGCGCTCTTTTTTTTTTTTTTTTTTTTTAAGGTTTT
>NW_027397094.1:16801599-16861876 GCF_003265705.2 Callorhinus ursinus
TATGTGGGGCTTGATCCCAGGACCCTGGGATCATGACCTGAGCTGAAGCCAGACGCTTAACCGACTGAGCCACCCAGGCGCTCCTGCCAGGCACTCTTTTTAAGGACTTTATGTACGTGGTTTCTCTCTTTTAACCCGAATACAAAGTTTCTGAAGTAGCTGATTCAGAATCATTATCTTCCCTGAACACATTTAGAAACTGAGGCACAGGGAGGAGATTGTCTGCATCACCCCATGTGTACAGTGATTTGAGCATTGGAATGCAGGCGGTCTGACTCCAGAGCCCACACCTGCCTCTGCAGAAACTCTTTCCCTCCCAGCCGGAGGGATGCACAGCCTTCTACCTGGGGAAAGATTGCCACCAAGGACGGGCAGCTCCCGCAGAACAAAAGCTCACTTGTCTTTCTCAATGCATTCAAAACTCCTAGGAAAAGCAGACAAGTTGATAACCAAGACGCTCTGGGTTTATTAGTACCAGGCTCCGTGTGTCTAGATGAGAAAGAGTTTTTGTTTGGTTCTGCGTCAGAAGTTTAGCTCTGCATGTTAGGAGGCCAACACTATGTACAGAGCTCGCGCTACAAGCCCAAGCATTGTCCCATGGCACTCTCCTTGGAGTCTCTTGGCTGTCCCTGGAGCCACTTGACCGTTGTCCTTATGCAGCAGTTACACCTACAGTATGCTTTCTACTATGCCAGTGGCCATGGATGCCAAAGCCACTAGTGTAGAGCGGATGTGGTGACCGCCATCCAGATGGCATTTAAGCCAAACGTTCAAGAGTCAGTAGAATTTGGATGGGTGGACACGAGGAAGAAGAGCTTTCCAACCGAATGGACTCAGGGACACAGAGCTAGAAGGGAGGACGGACCTGCTTATCTTTGGTGATGGCCTGGGAGGGAGGGAGGCCAGTGAAGGCCAGAGAGACTTTAGGCCTCAAGTGGTAACAAAAGGGGAGACTCCCAAGCAGGGGGTTTGTGAGGGAGGAGGAGGCTGGCAGGGACATGCAGGGTGGTTCGCAGGGAGTGGCCTGGAGGTGGGAAGGGCCGCCGCGCCAGGATGGACCGGAAGACCTGGCGTTGTATGGCGGCAGTGGTGGAAATGGACAACAGAGATTGTGAAGAGTATTACAAACATGATACAACTTGTTTCTCGCGTAGTCCTATAGCGGGAAGTGGTGAGCTGGATCACAACATGAAATGTGAAGGCCAAGTTATCGGCAAGAATCCCCCCTCCATCCACCTCTCATTTAAGAAGTATTTATTAAGGGCTCCCCTTGGGCGCTGGCCAGTGACTTTCATTTACTCAGAAGCGGGAGCCCTCGGAAGAGGTGCGAGCCCCCCTCCCTTCCCATCTGGAATTAGATAGGTGGCAGGTTCACTGACACCAACACACACAGTTTGTATTTTCAGTGTGCTGTAGCATCTCACCCTCTGGAGATGTGAATGACTCATGGCACTTGCCAATTTTAATGTTTCTATATTTTCACAGAATTTAAATCAATATTTTCACAGAAATTAAAACATAAAATACAATCGCAGAAATTTAACAGACAACTGTTTTCACTTTTCCATATTTGTTTCCATTTTTTTAGAGCATCTCGGTATTTCGATGGCATTTCAGGTTTGAGGGATTCAAGGACATAGATTCAATCCCGGCAGGGACCGTATAGTGAAAATATTACAGTAACCAGAAGCCTGTCTTTTTTATTGCACGAAGTTTTCACCAAGTCCCTGAGCTCTGGCTAATGATGAAAGAGGGAGCAGACTCGTGTCTCCTGCCAAGCAGAGAGCTCTAGTGGATTCCACTAAACTCCCCAAGACAGCTGGGATGACCATCTACATTCATAAAGTCAAGAGCCAAGAGCCCACTTAACAAATGTCAGGGCAGCCTGAAGAGAGGGACAGAAGGCAGGAAAATGCATTCCTCATCAAGGCGTGCTTAGAAGTCGAGAAGTGTTGAGAGGAGAGAGGAATTCCCTTGACTTCTCAGTCAATAAATCGTTGCCCATTTTTTCACACTCTCCTCTCCAGCGGCCACTTTTATCTGCGCCCCTTCCCATTCTCTCTCCCTCTAGCTACATTTATACACTCTTATTAAACCAAAGACTCGATATGAATTTGATGCCTTTTTGCAGATGGCTGCCTCCTCCCTCATGGGGTGAAGAGCAACAAGAGAGGCACACGATCTCCCATCTTCGTATGAAGGCCATGTACCATCGTGGGGGCCCCACCCTCATGACCTACTCACCTCCCAAGGGCCCTACCTCCAAGTGCCAGAGACTGGAGATTAGGGTTTTAACACATGAACTTGGTGGTAGTGGTAGAGGGGTGGGGGATGCAACATGTGGTCCATTGCACGCATGTGTAGTGCTAAAAATGTTGGCATCGTTCTTCCTGGGACACCGAAGTCTATCTGAGATCAAGTTATAAAGGAGATGAACTGTCTCTTTTGTGTCTACCTACTTCTTTTGAGCACGGGCAATCACAAGGACTTCATGGAGAAGGAGGCATTTGAGTTTTTAGGATGAGATTTCTATTTTTGGAGCTAGTGGGGTGGAAATTTCAGATGAAGGGAAAAAAGAATGAACAATTGCTTTTAGACTTACTCAGATTCTTATAGAGGGCTAGAAATCTCAGAGGCTTTTCTCCAAGTAAGTCTTCAGGCAAGTAGATGAGTTTCGGTGTTGTTTTCAAGAGGCCTTTTAGCATTTTTCACAGAGCAGTTAAGCCGGTTGTCTTTGCTACGTAAAATATGATGTCAACAGAGAAAGACCTACTTTTGAGTCTCATGTGGGTCATGTGGCTCTGCCCAGGAGTGCCTCACACCTGCCCCGACTTGGTGACAGACCATGGCTGTCTCAGCGAAAGTGCTTCCTCCCATTGGAAAAAAGAGCCCCTCCCCTCAAAATATTCAAAGCACATTTTCTGCCAAGAGAAGATTTGTAAATTCATCTCCTTCTCTTTCCCTGCTTTCTCTCTTGTCTTCGTCATGAACGCTGCCCTTCAATGGCCAGGGTCCCAGCCTTCTAAATAAACCAGGCTCACCCCTGGCCCATTGCCCAATCTCTCTGGGTGTGGGAGTGAATGGCAGAGAACAATCCTCTCGCAAGGCCGCAGCTGGAATAACCAGTAACAGATGTAGGAATGAATCATCGTGCTCAGGAAGCCTGCCTGCGTCCAGCTGAAAGCATCTGTAAGGACGGCCGGCTTTGTCCACCAGTACACTGGCCCATCGTGTTGTCAAAAGGATCCCTTCCCTAAACGGTCATCTGTTTGCCACAGTGTCTGGAATTTCACTATTAGGTTTGGCAACCGACTCACAAAATGTTACAGCTGGTCAATCAACTCTTAGAAGGAGGACTAGAACTCTTGCCCTGTGGTTTTCCAGTACCTTGCGGGGTATCTCTGTGGGGTGATTGCCCGCACAAATTACTTGTTTGGGACAACAAATTTCATTCAACAGACACTGTACTGAGAGCCTACTCGACATTCAGCTGTGTAGGAGGTACTTTGGGATGGGTGACAGAAACCAGCCCTGCCCTTACCCTCAAGTTAGATCAAAGTCCTGAAATAGCCATACATAAACACCAACGGAGCTTCTAGTTAGGTAAATGTGACAAATATAGCCATATATATATATGTGTATATATATATATATATATATAGAGAGAGAGAGAGAGAGAGAGAGAAAAATCAATCCCCCCCAATTTCAGTCAAGTCTCTGTCAGAGTGCTTTAATTCCCATGAGTTTCTTCTTATAATCTGGAAGAAGTTTTCTTTTAGTTACCCCTGATCACCCAGATCATGGACTTTACATACTTTGGCTGATGTCTCTGATTTATCTCATGTCATATTTAGGTTATGACTTCTCTGGCAATAAGTTATATTCGATCTGAAATATACTTAATCAGGTTGTGCTTTTTTAAAAGCAACATTTATTTTTGCAACTGCTTGGAAAACCACGTGGGACCAAGTTTCTAATAACACAGCACCCTTCCTTTGTGAATTTCAAAGCAAGTTAGAAGATGTTAGCTAAATTTCCAGAAGACATCTTTAAACAGGACCCATACCCATTATGAAACGAGGATTAAAAGGATAATAATGCAAACTACGTAACATTCATTTATTTATTCATGACTCATTCAACAGAGTCACTGAGCACTTACTCTGAACCAGGCACTCTTGTTCCCAGCCGGTAAACAAGACAGGTAAGGTTCAGGTTAGTGTCCTGAGCATATGTATAAGCATCGACTTAAATAGAGAATAATAATAAAAAACTCTTCTCAATGTGGTGGCTTCATAAATAGTCCTTCATACTGTGCAACCCAGGCTATTATCTGGTGGCTTTTCCCACTGCTTCAATATATTATGCTGATAACACTCTTGATAGCAGTATCTTTTCTTGTAGATCTTGTCACATTCATGACATTCCAAAAATATTTTCTTAGGATTTCTGGGCCAGAATATGAAAGGCTATCTCACATTTAAAACAAGTTACTCGCAAGTTATTTCTAGGACTGTGTTCAGAATTATCCAAGTGTTGCTTTAGAGGCAAAGACCGTAAGTAAAAGCTTGAAAGGCAAATTTTTTAAGAGCGGACATTCTCAACTGAGACCTAAAGAGCCTTGTTCAAAACAGCCAGATAGGGGCGCCTGGGTGGTTCAGTCGGTTAGGCGTCTGCCTTCAGCTGGGGTCATGATCCAGGAGTCCTGGGATGGAGCCCCCTGTGGGGGGGGGGGGTCTGCTTCTCCCTCTGCCCCTGCCCTCTCTCTCTTAAATAAATATATAAATGAAATTTTTTTTTAAAAAAACCAGCCTGATAGCAAGCAGATGGCTCTGTGTAGTTTTAATTTTTGTGGTCCGGGACATTCTTCAAAACGACAAACCTGGCCCCACTATTGTTGGGATGTTTCTTCTCTGCCTATTGAAAACTTTCTGCCCCTCTTCCGTTTGTTTGCAAACATCGAGCTGCTGAGAGAGTTCTTGTGATTTTTGAGATTCCAGAGTAAATCTTGTCGTTTCGTCTGCGGTTTGTGAGAAAGCCTAAGACCACGCAGTTGGCTTGGGGAAAACCTCTTCCCGTGCGCTGGCAAAACCAAGTCCGGGTGTGCGGGCCGCCGGCCCCTACGCCTGTCCTGCAGATCGTTTAGGGAAAAGCACTGTGAGCCACCCTGCACTTCATTTTACTCCTCTGTCCCTTTAGGAGGAGCGGGACTAATTTTCTGTGCACGGTCCCGACGTTAGTTCTCTCTCCCCACGCTCATCGGGGAAAGGGACAGGACGGGAATGAGGCGGCCGGTGGCTCGGTCCTGAAATCGGGCTTTCTCAGGCGCATCGGAGGGAGAAAAGTTTCCTTTGTCAAACAAGTGACCGCGTGGCGCTATGGCGGTCAGCACCAGCAACCCCGTCAGACCGCCGGGAGCGGACTTGGGGGCGCGCCCGCCACCTCCTGAGCCACCCAAGGGGAACCCTGAAAAGTGGGGGAGCGGATGGAACGCAAGAGAGCGACCAGGACGCGGGAGAGGAGCGTGGACGGTGGGGTTCTCGGCAGTGGGCGGGCTCGGGGGGCGGGATTCCAAGCGTGGGGGGCGCGGAGGGTGGGGTTACCGAGAGTGGGCGGGCTCTGAGTTGGGGGGGAGGGTTCCCGGGAGTGGGCGGGTTCGGGGGCGGGGTTCCCGTGGTTAGGCTCACTCGGTGGGCCGGATTCTCGGGGGTCGGGGTGCGGAGGGCAGGGTCGCGGGAGTACAGGCCGCGGGACTCCCTGGGGTGGGGAGGTTGCGGAGGGCGGGGTACTCGGGGTCGGGGTGCGCCGGGTTCCCGGAGTTGGGCGGGCGCGGAGGGCGGGGTTCCCGGGGTCGGGGTGCGGAGGGCGGAGTTCCCGGGGGTGGGCAGGCCCGGGAGGCAGGGTCCTCGGAGGTGTGGGGGAGGGCGGGGGTGCGGGCACGGAGGGTGATTCCCGGGGCCGTGGGGCGCGGGTCGGGCGGGCGTGGGGGCGGGGCTCGGGGGCGGAAGGGCGCCGCGCTCGGGGGCGGGGTGGGGGCGGGGCTCGCCGGGCGGGGCTTCGGGCTGCCGGGGGCGGAGCGGCGAGGGGAGCGGCGAGGGGAGGGGCGCGGGGAGGGGTGCGGGGAGGGGCGCGGGGAGGGGGAGCGGCGGGCAGGCCGGGCATGGCGTCGATGGCGGCGGCGATCGCGGCCTCGCGCTCGGCGGTCATGAGCGGGAACCGGCCTCTGGACGACCGGGAGCGGAAGCGCTTCACCTACTTCTCGTCGCTGAGCCCCATGGCCAGAAAGATCATGCAGGACAAAGAGAAGATCCGCGAGAAGTACGGGCCCGAGTGGGCGCGGCTGCCGCCCGCGCAGCAGGACGAGATCATCGACCGGTGCCTGGTGGGGCCGGGCGCCCCCGCGCCCCGCGCCCCCGGGGACTCGGGGGACTCCGAGGAGCTGGCGCGCTTCCCCGGCCTGCGCGGGCCCACGGGCCAGAAGGTGGTGCGCTTCGGGGACGAGGTAAGTGCGGGCGCGGCCGGCGACTCTCACCTCCCCGCGCCCCGAGGCGGCCCGGCCGGGTGGCCCCTGCTCGCGTGTAGTCGCCCCCGCCGCTCGCGGGGTGTAGAGGCTGGGAAGGAGAAGGCGCGGGGATGAGAGTGGGCGGGAGGGGCGTCCCGGGGCCGCCGCCGCGGGGCTAGGGGCTCCCCAGAGGGAGTTTGAGAATCGCCGTGAGGAGGAGGTCTTTAAAGACCCTCCATCTAGAGCTGCTCCGTTGCGCCGCACCGGAGCCAGAGAGTTCCCCCGCCGCTGAAGGCGGCTGCCCTCAAGCGAGGCCGAGCGGGGTGGAAACCGCAAGGGATTTTAAGCCAGCCAAGCCTAAATTCTAATCCACTCTGCCCCTTAGCTGTACGGCCACGGGTGACTTAACCTCTTAGAGCCTAAGTTTCTCTCCCGGCCCCTCTCCCCCGTCCCGGTGTAAACCGGAGATAATACTTCTCACCCCGTGCCTGCCCGGGAAGGCACTCAGAAAATTCTATGTATTAATAGTAATATTTGTGATGAACTGTATGGGACCAGTGAAATTGTCAAGAGAGAAGGAAGAGGTGTCTTCCAAGGTTAGGATGTTTCCCTAAGATGTTTTCCAGGTGAGCACGATGTGCAGCTTTGGTTTGGGGGTGAGCATGGAGCCCCGTTTTTCCATCAAAAAACTAATGGATGAATTTAAATGGGCGCCAGCACGCCTTTGCTACATATAAGGGCATGTCTGGATCTCTGATCTAGACGCCGTGCCCACACTTCTAGAGGGGAGAAACGCTGGAACTCTACAAGAAAAAACTCAGGGATGTCCCCTTATAAGTCACAAAGCCCTGAGTGTTCAGTACTGCTCAGAAACTTGGTCCTTTTCTCTTTTTTTGTTTCCCTGACACCCATTTGGTGCCATTAGAATCTGGTCTTTCACGCTTAACTTTCACTGTTGAAAGGGCAAAGTCAAAAGGAGCAAGAAGTCTACAGATGAAGTATACAGATGAAGGCTGCCCTCTGTTAACCCTGGGAGCCTGCAGGAGGGAGCTGGGCTTGGCGAGTTTTTCCCAGGGTCTTGTGGATTGTGGAAGGGATTCTAGTTAACCCTGAGTTTTTAAAGCTGATTTTCAGGCTTGGGTGTGCTGACACATTTATTAATACACAATGTTTGTGGTCATAAACCCACTTAAATGTGAGGGGTGTGTGAAGGACAGAAATATGCTGCCAACATCACCTTATTCTGACAGAATTCAAAGAAAAGTCTCTATTGGACTTTAAACTCTGAAGGCTCCGCCAGGAAAAACAAGGGTGTGGTAAACCAGGGGTGGTGGGGATGAAAATATAGGTTCAAAATGTACTTAAGAGCCAAAGCATTTTCAGTGTGAAAATCCGCATCTGTATAAAGACATTTGCACTGTTTGTGCTCAGATTTGGGTGCTGAAAAAGCAAGCAGTTCCTCTTTGGAAAAGTCATGAGTAAGTAAATGGGAGAGGAAGTAAACCTGTAAGTACTTACAGATGTTGGAGAGTGACTGTCATTTTTCCTTAGCTTGGTGTCCAGCTAAGAATATCCACATGCCTGCTCATCATCAGAAAGCTCTTGCCATATAAGGGCTCAGTATCACTGATAAGGAAAGATGTGGCCAAGTTAATTTTGTACTCAAATTCCTGAACTGGGTGCCAGACTGAGCTGTTTCTGGATCTGTAAGTCTGATGTGATTTAAAAGCAAATGGGACTCTTCACCTGCGGTACCTGCATGCCGTTCCAGGAGCAGACCAGCCCCGTTTTTCAGAACTGAACTCAGCTTTCCAAGAGGGCTGAGAGCATGTCTTGGGGTGCCTCTGGCCAACTTTAGCACAGATGGCAGAGAGGGGCCGAGGGCACTGCATTCGGGGAGAGGTACTTAGGAACATGGCCCGTGGTCTGTTTTTGCCTGAAGTGGCTGTGTGGTTTAATGGCATGAGGGAGTTTAAAATGCATTGCCCCAGACCTGGCAAGAGGTGGCACTGGAGTAGTTGGTGATCTCGTGCCCAGGGCTGTTCATGGAGGAGGGCTCGCTTCTGGACACAAGGTGATGGGTAAGGGCAGGGTGGGGGGTGACCCCCAGCGAGGCTGCTGGACAGAGTGACCCAGATAGGTGGCCCAGGTTTGTCCAAAAGGGCCCTAAGCCAGATGGAGTAGGGCCCTCTGTCCCTTCCTATGAGATCTGTCTTCTGATGTCCCAGGGGCCTCCACTGCCAATCATGGCATGGAGAATGCTCTCTGGGGGCCCTCCAGCTTGCCCACCCCCAGCAGCTACAGACAGACAGACCTCTGACGCCTGGGTGCTTCGGGTGAATCAGCTGTCTCTGGAGCCACTGTCTGATTCTAGAGGACGAGCAGGCGGCAGCCTCTTAAGTACTTCCAAGAAAGACCACCCCGTATCCTGGATCCTGAGGGCCTTTCCTAAGGCTATAGTAGGAGGAACCTGGGCTCTGTAGTCGCTCTTGGGTTTGAGTTTTGGCTCTGCCATCTACTGGCCTTTCGGCTGTGGCTAAATCACAAACCGCTCTGAGCTTCGGTTTTCTGGCCTCTGCGATGGGAATAGCATTAACAGGCTGCTGGTCGAGGGGCGCCTGGGTGGCTCAGTTGTTAAGCGTCTGCCTTCGGCTCAGGCCATGGTCCCATGGTCCCAGGGTCCTGGGATCAAGCCCCGCATCGGGCTCCCTGCTTGGCGGGAAGCCTGCTTCTCCCTCTCCCACTTCCCCTGTTCGTGTTCCTTCTCTCGCTGTCTCTCTCCCTCTCTCTGTCAAATAAATAAATAAAATCTTTAAAAAAAACCCAAAAAACAAAAAAAATAGGACACTGGTTGAGATCACATCCATGAGGGGCCTATGGGCTTAAAAGACGGTTATAGCCACTCCGGGTTAAGAATACCATTGACCCTTGAACAACACGGGTTTGAAGTGCACGAGTCCACTTATATGCAGATTTTTGGGGTGAGATATTGTACTGTCAATGTGTTTTCTCTTCCTTATGATTTTCTTTATAACATCTTCTTTTCTCTTGCTTACTTTATTGTAAGAATACAGTGAATACACATAACATACAAAATATGTGTTAATTGATTGCTTATCTTACTGGTAAGGCTTCTGGTCGACAGTAAGCTGTCAGTAAAGTTTCTGGGGAGCCCGAAGTGACATGTGGATTTTCAAGTGCACAGGTGTCCCTAACCCCTGTGTCGTTCAGGCGTCAAGTGCGTTATAAACTAATCTCTTCGTTTCCACTTGCAAAAATCATGATCATGAAATAAATACATTTCTGCTGTTGCTAAGCCTGGAGTTGGCCCGTCAGAGTTGTCCACGTGAGAAGGAACTCTGTCCTGGTGGCCTCTGGTGATGTGCCTTGGGGCACGTATTTGAAGCTTCGGTTTGTTCTGTCCACATTGTGGCCATGATGTGGCCTGTCTCCAGATCAGCAGTCTCATCAGCCTCAGATTATGTCCCCCCCCCGCCCCTTCAGCTACCCTGAAGGACAAGGACATCACTGTTTCTTTGAATACCCTCTCCCCCATCACCAGTAACATTTTTGTATCCCACATTTTAAGTCAGATCATGAAAATATAGCCTCCAAATGTGACCAGCATTTAGTCGTTCTTACGTGTTAAGGAACAAATAAGTAGAAACCTGATTGCATGTTGATGCTCATCCATCTTGTTGGCCATGAGCGTGGTCAGGGCTCCGTTCGCACATCACACTTGCCTCTGGTGGGACTGCTCTGCGTAGACAGGTGCGACATTGTGGCATCAGTGTTCATTTGTACCCTCGCTGTCTGTACAGCCAGAAGATCAAGGCGAAAAGATCAGACCCCCCCCCCTTGCTGGGATGACCAGCCTGGTGTGGAGGGAGACTGGCTTCCTTTGTACCATGAAGCCACAAGAGGACCTGTCCGTTTTCGGTTTTTACTTCCTTGGGAATCAATTCAGCGAATATCTCTCAAAGCCTATTACATTAGAAACTAGAGGCCTCCTAGCTTTAGGGCTACCTAGGCTGTCATAATCGTCACCAGCTCCTTTAATAATCACTGCCCCCCCATGAACATATGATCTTATTACAGATTCAACACAAGGCCACCAACCCCTCCTGCCCCCCATCATGTCCCCAAGCAACTCCTATGCAGAGAATCTGGAGCAGCTGCTGATGGAATATTTCTCTCTTAGTGAAAGAAGAGGAGCACCTGGGGTCCCCAGACCTGGCCTCCATTCCTGGCTGTGCCACCAGCAAGGCGCCACCTGCTCAGGGCGTAGGTCTCCCTCCGTGAAATGAGTGGCCCAGGAGGTTTCTCTGGTATTTGGTATGAACATGGAGGCATGTTTGCAAACAGATGCCTTTAGCGGTCTGAATTTCCCTGCCTTCTTCCTTCAGCAGTAAAGGTTTGGGAATGGCCTGCTCTGGGAGATGAGAGATTTTCTTTCTTTTTTTTTTTTTAATTAATTATTATTATCTTTTTTGAGATTTTCATTTTAGAAGGTTTTAGAGATCACTCCGTCTGCTTCTGCTGCTACCTGTTACCAAATAGGAAAAAAACCAACAACCCAAAGCTGAATTTTTAGGGATGTGTTACAGGCCATAAGCAGGTATCCCCAGAAATTCGGTGTGTTTACTTCTTACGGACCCACGCATCTCTCCCACCTCCCATAAAGTAGGTGAAGCTGGGCAGGAAGGGGGTTGCCATGTGCCATATGCCAGCCCCCAGGGACCCTGATCCGGATCTGGCATGCCACAGAACACGGAGTTTTTGGGCCTTGGAGCCAGACAGCTCCGCCCCCTCTTCAACAGCTTAGCATGACCAGCTGCTGTCGGAAGGCAGTGTCCCTCCTCAGGCGCCCTCCGCCTGCTGCAGGGATCTGGGGGCTGGCTGGCTGCCCCCTTGCTCCTCTCTACCTTCACCTCCTCCTCTGGGGCTGAGCCTCGGCCTCCCTGACTCCCCGACACCCTCTGCATGGCCTGAAGCCGGCCCTTCTTTCAGCAGGCCTCTGAGGGCCCGTGCCTTGGCCCAACCCCCACTGCCCGTCTGGCTCTTCCGGCTGAAGTGCCTTTCCCTGAGGTGATCTCAGGGTGCTCAGGAGGCTGGGGGGTCAGGTTGGAATTGCCCAGCTCCGCAAACCTTGCTAAGGTGCTGCCTCCGCTCAGCGCCCTTGGGGCTGCCTGCAAACCCCCTGCCTTTACCTCTCCCTCCGTAGGGCCCATGCCGGCCAGCCTAGATTTTTTTTTTTTAAGTTTAGTATTATTTTTTTTAGTAACCTCTACACCCAACATGAGGCTGGAACTCAATGATCCTGTGATCAAGAGTCCCACGCTCTTCTGACTGAGCCAGCCAGGCGCCCCTAGATTTTTTTGTTTTTTAATATTTTATTTATTTGACAGAGAGAGACAGCAAGAGAGGAAACACAAGCAGGGGGAGTGGGAGAGGGAGAAGCAGCCTTCCTGCAGGGCAGGGAGCCTGATGTGGGACCCTGGGATCATGACCTGAGCTGAAGGCAGACGCTTAACGACTGAGCCACCCAGGTGCCCCAAGATGTTTGTTTTTTAAAAATAAACTAATTAAATTGCTATAAGGTATATAACATAATACATCTGTATGTTACTGCTAAAAGATCCAAACAGTGCAGAAGCAGTATTGTGATGCAGTTGGTCATATCTTTCTGGAACTTTTCCTCCAGTGTTAATTCTTCGTTAGATTTGAGTTTGGTTGGCTTCATGGTGTCCTGACACAGGACCTGTCACACGTGAGGTCAGTTCTTCCCCTTCCATGGAAGCAGCTTGGCCTTCCCTTTCTTGAGCCCTTGGCAAGAAAATAAGGAGGGAATCTGAGAGTTACTTTCTCAGTATTTTGGATTTGTTTTTTAAGGAAAGTGGAATGTGTAATTACGAGTCCCACCTTCTGTCTGGTAGAGCCCTGCAGTTTTTAGAACAGATGAGTGGGTTCACGTGGCTTTTTGTGTCCTTTCATCTGGCCAGGAGTTGAGAACATGGCCACGAGCCCAGATCTGCTTCCACGGGCCTCGATGGGGAGGCTGCAGGGCCTCTCCCACAGGCTTCTCCTTTGGGACCAATGGTTCTTTGCCCAGAGTAGCACCTGGCCTGCTACCGCACATGGAGGATGAAGGGTGTTGGACAGGTGAGCCCTGGGAGCTCGGGCAGCCACACAAGCCCTCTCCCTGGCCCCTCTGGCGGGGGGGTGGTGGGGGGCGGTGACCCTGGGGCTGCCACGGAATGGGTTTTGGAAAGAAGTTTAATGATTTAGTCACTGTCACTCAGGGAGGGATGAGGCAGAGCTGAGAAGCATGTTGGCAGATCTGGGGCCCTTTCGTTGACGAGAATCACTTTCACACTCTTAAGCAAGAGTTCCCTGAATACCAGAGGAAAAAAATCCATTTTTCAAAAAAAAAATCAAATGAAGGCCAGGTCTGTTTAAACGTCCCACTCGTTTTCTGTTTGTTTTGGTAGAAGTCTCTTCCGCCTTCCCCCCTGCTCCTGTTAGTGGTGGCTTCCGCCGTGGCCTGGGGGCCAGGGCTCCTGAATTTGTACTCACGGTGGAACCTGCCCACTAGTTCAGTCCTAGCTGTTTTTCTCTTGTCGGTTTGCAGTTTTGTCCTTGCATTTATGGAAACCCTCCTAGCTCAGCAGAGTTAAATATATTACAAGTCAGAGGGAGAAGCATCGATTCCATAAATATATAAATAAAAGTCCCTAAAAAGAAGCAGTTGGTAAAAAAATAAAAAGGCATATTTTAATCATTCTTTTTCCTCACTTCCCTGCTTTATTTTTCAGTGAACTTTGGTTTTTAGAGCAGTTTTAGGTTAATAGCAAAACGGAGCAGAAAGTACAGAGATTTCTTGTATACTCCCTGTCCCCTAACACACACCGCCTCCCCCGCTACCCCCCCCCCCCGGCCCCAGAGTGGTGTATCCGTTAGAGTGGATGAAGCTACACTGGCACATCAGCCTCACCCAGAGTCCAAGGCCTGCATTAGGGTTCCCTCTTGGTGTGCGCATTCAGTGGGTCTGGACAAATGCATAACGATAGTATCCACCATTAGAATAGTTCACTGCCCTAAAAATTCTCTGTGCTCTGCGTCTTCATCCCTCCCATCCCCCACCCCTGGCAACTGCTGATCTACGTATTGTCTCCACAGTTGTGCCTTTTCCAGAATGCCATATAGTCGGAGCCGTGGAGTATGTAGCCTTTTCAGATTGGCTTCTGTCAGTTCGTAGTATGCACTCTTCTGTGTCTTTCCAGGGCTCGATGGCTCTTTCTTTCTAGTGCTGAATCATGCTCCGTTGTCTGTGTCTCCCGTCGTTTATTTATCCATTCACCTGCTGAAGGACATCTCGGTTGCTTCTAAGTCTTGGCAATTACGAGTGCTGTAAACATCAGGGTTTGGGGTGGATGTAAATTTTCAACTCGTTTGGTTAAGTACCAAGGTGTGGGATTGCCTCGCCTCTTCTTACTGCGCCACCGCATCTTCAAGGTAGAGACTTAACACCAAACAGCTCCCCAGGAAGAATGTGCTCCGTGCTGGATGGGCGGGGGAGTCCGAGTCACCTGACATCACTAGAGGGTCGGACAGTCAGCAACACAGGGGCCTTTTTCTCCCCTTTCCCAGGCTCTGCTGTCTGAGCCTGGTTTCTCTTACTTAACAGTATTCCCAATTTAAATTTCTTACCTTTTTTTTTTTTTTATTTTTAAAGTTTTTATGAGAGAGAGAGAGAGAGAGAGAGAGAGCACTAGCCAGGGGGAGGGGGAGGGCAGAGGCAGAAGGAGAAGCAGACTCCTTGCTGACGTGGGGCTTGATCCCAGGACCCTGGGATCACGACCTGAGCTGAAGGTCGTGAGCTGAAGGCAGATGCTTCACCAACTGAGCCACCAGGCACCCCTTAAGTTTCTGACCTTTAAGTCAAGATGCCACCATCTGTCAACTGGAAAGTCCTGTAATTTATGGACTTCAGGAGTACAGTGACAACTTAGGGTTCCAGTGAGCACCTTGCATTGTTCCAGGAACCTGACACTGCTTCTGAATTACTCAGATCTATGGCTGGGAGTGCTCCATGGTTGGGATTCCAACTGTTGTCAGCATTGAAATTTAGCAAACCGCACACTGTGTTCCGACATTCGGAGCACGTTGTGACCCTAGCAGGTAAGAATGTTGACTGTTCACGGTCGCATACTTATTGTAGTTCGGCAGCAGTGTTAGGAGAAATGCAGCTACGGCTGTCTTGTATGTAATCTTTGAATGGTGGGAGGAGTAAAGAAATAAACGTTTTGGGGCGCCTGGGCAGCTCCGTCAGTGAAGCGCCTGCCTTCGGCTCAGGTCACAATCCCAGGGTCCTGGGATGGAGCCCCTGTCGGGCTCCCTGCTCAGCAGGAAGCCTGCTTCTCCCTCTCCCTCTGCCTCTCCTCACTGCTCGTGCTCTCTCTCTCACAAATAAATAAATAAGATCTTAAAAAAAAAAAACAAAACGATTTTAAATGTGCTTCTCCTTATGCTGGAGCCTTGCAGCCTATTAGGAGACCGCGAATCCGCCTTGGCGGGTTATACTAATGCACAGAGCCGTGATCTTGCCCGCTCCAAAGTGGGGGAGAGTTGGCCCTGAAAACCTGGGGCTTCTCGTGAGAGCAGCCTGAACACTGCGTTGCTTTTCGTAGGAGTCCGTGTTTGGGGATGACGGGAGCCATCGAGCAGTATTGACCGAGGGCGCCTCTGCACGGGGGTTGGTTGGGCCGGACAGGCAGAGGTGGGTCCACGGGCGCAGGCAGCCCCAGTGTGGCCGTGTGGCCCCGTGCTCACTGCGTGCGGGGGGGGGGGGGCTGGCGTCGTGTGAGGGGCTGAGCTAGGGAAGCTGCCCAGAGGAAGGGCTACATCAGAATCACCCAGGGGGCTGTTGGTGCTGTAAAGCTAGGTCCGGTGGGGCCCACGGGTTCTGCCTGTTACCACCGCAGCCCAGGTGTTGCCGATGTACGGGCCCTCCCGAGAGAGCCTTGAGCCTGGTGTCCGGGAGCGGTGCCTGCGTGCACCCTGGACCAGTAAGCGCCCGGGAAGGGGCCATTCCCGTTGAATACCTGGGACAGGTGTGCCACAGAGAGGGCATCCACAGGGTAGGTACGATTTGTTCAGGCCAAGGTGGCGGGCGGGCCCGCAGCCTTCGGAGAGGCCCGGAGTGTAGGCTGGCCTTCCCACACGCTGCGGGGTCTCCCAGGGAAGTGCCTCAGATGTTGGCTGCTAGTGGCCTGGCTTTGGGTAGTGGGCGGTCAGAGGTCACCTCAGAAAGCCCATGCCTCTGGGTTGGCTTCTTTTCTGGGGCAGACCTGTGGGGGACCTATGGGGCAGACAGTGCTGTCCACGGGGGCTCTTGGTCCCCACTTGAGACGCAACCAAAAAATTCACTGGCTGGGCCTTGAAAGCGGAAAGAAAGTTATAAAAGAATAAATGCTCAGTAGTCTCCAATCCAGTTCATGAAGAGGGAAGGTTAGTATTTGTTAAATTTCACCATCTTTGAAATCAATTTGAAGTCCAGAGTTTCTCACTTTAGACTAAGTTTGGAAGAGTCATGACTGGTACAGAGGAACCGTAACCCATTACAGAGGAAGTTGCTTGTAACTAAATAATTTCAAAAGCAAAATGACCGAAATCACTTTAAAATTTAATTGCAACATTTACATGTAATGCCGAATGTGGTGAATTTCATTGTGTTCGATATTGGTCGCAGCCCTGGGTAACTGTTGAACATCTGGTTCCGGGGAGTGAGGCGAGCAGCCCTGACGGGGATCACTAGCTGATTACCTAGGGGCCCGTGGAGGAGCAGTTCTAGGTTCTCAGAAAACCCGAGCGGCAAACCCCTACCTCCACACGTGCCCAGCTTCCCCCCCTGTCAACATCGACCCCCAGAGTGGGACCTTTGTTACGGGGGATGAACCCGACTTTGACACATGGCTATTGCCCAAAGTCCATGGCTGACACTGGGGTTTACTCTTGATGTTGTACGTTCTGTGGGTTTTGAGAAAAGTGTCCATCACTACAGGAGGGTACAGAGTATTTTCATTGTCCTGAAATCCTCTGTGCTCTGCCCTCCCTTCAACTCTGGCAACCGCTGATCTTTGTACGGTCTCTATAATTTTGCCTTTTCCAGAATGTCGTACAGTTGGGCTCATGCAGTGTGTTGCCTTTTCAGATTCCTTTATTGTGGGAAAATATATATAACATGATATATACCATTCTAAGCAGTCTTTTTTTTTTTTAAAGATTTTATTTATCCATTTATTTGACAGAGAGAGACAGCGAGAGAGGGAACACAAGCAGGGGAAGTGGGCGAGGGAGAAGCAGGCTTCCCGCGGAGCAGGGAATCCGAAGCGGACTCGATCCCAGGACCCTGGGACCATGACCCGAGCCGAAGGCAGACGCTCAACGACTGCCAGGTGCCCCCCATTCTAAGCATTCTTAAGTAGACATCTAGTACATTCCCACTGCTGTGCAGCCATTACCATTGTCCGTTTCTAGAACTTTTCCATCACCTCAGCCGGAAACTCTGAATCCATTACACAGTAACTTCCCATTTCTCCCTCCCTGGTAAGCTCTATTCTGCTTTCTGTCTCCATGAATTTGCCTTAGTCTAGGCACCTCGGATAAGTGGAATCACATAATATTTGCCTGTTAGTGGCTGGCGTGTTCATTTAGCATGATGTCCTCAAGGTTCATTCCGGTTGTAGCTGCTGTCAGAATTCCCTTCCTTTTGAAGGCTGAGTAGGAGTCCATTGTATGGATTTGCCACTTTTGTTTATTCATCTGTTGATGGATGCCAGTGTCATTTTCACGTCTCTTCCAGTGCCGGCTTTCACTTCATATGGCTGCAGGTCCAGGAATGGAATTTCTGGATCAAATGGCAATTCTGTGTTTAATTTTTTTTTTGAGAAAATGCCACCCTGTTTCCCACATTCCCACCAGCCCCGCAGGAGGGCTCCAGGGGCTCCGATTTCCCCACATCCCTGCATAATAATAACTACCCTTGTGGGTATGGAGTGTATTACTTTTGTTCTTAAGACGTGTGTGTGTGTGTGTGTGTGTGTGTGTGTGTGTGTGTTTTAAAGATTTTATTTATTTATTTTGTTTGGGTGGGGGAGAGGGAGAGAGAGAATCTCAAGCAGATTCTGTGCTCAATGCACAGCCCCATGCGGGACTTGATCTCACGACCCTGAGATCATGACCTGAGCTGAAACCAAGAGTCTTAACCAACTGAGCCACCCAGGTGCCCCTAATGCAGTGTGTTTTAGTTGTGCTTATGTAACTTAATTTCTAACAATGGCTGTGTTTAACAGCAGGTTCAAAAAATGCCTAAACATTTCACAGTCCGCTTCCGAGAGTTGGTGCGAGCCCGATGCAGCACACCACTGGCTGCAGCCCCCCCACCAGAAGTACAAATTTCTGGGCCCCCAGAGATCTGAGAACACTCGGGCATCCGTTCTTTACCAAACAGTAAAGTAAATGCTGGAGATTTTGTGTGAATATGCATTCTGGTACTAGGGGCAGAGAACAGACTTTTTTTTTTTTTCTTTTTTAAGTACTTTTTCTGCTAGGAGGTGAACATATTTGTGTTGGGTGAGCATTTTCCAGCAAGAGGGAGTCAAGGTGTCCGGAATGTTAGAGGAAAGAAGACGTGGTGCCTGTCCACCCTGGAGTCCTTGGAGCCAGGGAAGAGCAGAGCCTCCCCCATGCTGTGCTGGCCTCTGCTGATTTCCAGGGGCTGTGTGTCCTGTGACTCTGCTTTTTGTCCTGCTCTGTTGGGATCTAGTGACTTCTCGGCTTCTTTCTGTGCTGGGCTCCAGAGAACAAATAATTTCCAGAGAGGTGCAGCATTGTCTCTGGTAGAGACGTCCCTTATGGAGAGGAGTTTGACTGGGAGGACTCTTGACCGAATCAGAGCCCACTCCCTGACATCCTATGGTCTCAGTAGCAGATGTGTTTTGGTGCCTCGACAGTTTCAGATCGTGGGCACCAGGACGGCAGGTGGGGGAGCCTTTCAGACCACCCTACAGAAAGCAGATGTGAGCATCCACAAGCATGTGCCTGGCCACGTTTTGGTTGCCTTCCGGTCATTGTGGGAGAAGGAGAAAGAGAACACTGTGTGTGCACGCTCTGCCACTTTGCAGTTCTGGTCCCAGTTTGCCTCCAGCTGCCTGGAGAGCCTGTTCCCAATGCTGGGGTGTGTGGCCACGGCTGACATCAGCACTCCAATAACATTTTTGCTTGGCATGTTTATTTTTGTTAAGTGTTTTATTATTTTTTATGAGCTCAGAATTGCAGAAATCTAAGGAATTTGCCCCTTGACTGAGTTTCTTGCTGGAGCAAACAAAAGACTATTGACTTGACACCAAGTTGGGGAGAAATCACAGTGTGACCCTCTCTCTGTTGGCGACCCCCTTGGAATGTTAGCGACTGTGGGTTGCCACCGCTGGTGACGTGCTCCAGACTCAGTCTCTGGTCCTCTGGGTCTCACACTCATTTTCCTTGCAAAGCCAAAAGCCTTAATTTAATTTTTGCCGATTTCAGCCATATAACTAATATTTAAGGACAGATCATATCACATGATAAGGGGATCCAGCTCCAGTGTGCCGTGGCCACTGGGTCTGCCCCCTCCCCTGTCTCCACCTGCCCAGTTAATCTCCACACACCTCTTCTGCCCACTGAGGTGGCCACTGGGCTGTCCCATGTCTGGATAGAAGGAGCACAGGGGCGCCTGGGTGGCCCAGTCGGTTAAGGTCATGATCTTAGGGTCCTGGGCTCGAGCCCCATGTCGGGCTCCCTGTTCAGTGGGGAGTCTGCTTCTCCCTCTCCCTCTGCTTCTCCCCCTGCTTGTGTGCATGCGTGCTCTCTCTTTTCAATAAATTAATAAAATATTTTTTTTGTTTCTTTTTTTAAATGTTTTTTTTTAAGATTTTATTTATTTGAGAGAGAGAGAATGAGAGATAGAGAGCACGAGAGGGAAGAGGGTCAGAGGGAGAAGCAGACTCCCTGCTGAGCAAGGAACCTGATGTGGGACTCGATCCCGGGACTCCAGGATCATGACCTGAGCCGAAGGCAGTCGCTCAACCAACTGAGCCACCCAGGCGCCCCTGTTTCTTTTTTTTTTTAAAGATTTTATTTATCTGACAGAGACAGCAAGAGAGGGAACACAAGCAAGGCGAGTGGGAGAGGGGGAAACAGGCTTCCTGTGGAGCAGGTAGCCGGATTCGAGGCTCCATCCCAGGACCCTGGGATCATGACCTGAGCCGAAGGCAGACACTTAACGACTGAGCCACCCAGGCACCCCAATACAATCTTTTTTAAGAGGGCACATTTGCCAGTTGATTTCTCTTTTTCCCCACAGATCCAAATCTAGAATAAATGATACATATATGTCATTAGGCTCCCTCACTTTCCCCACGTGGAAACAAAGTCCTTCTTGTTTTATGATTCTGAAAGGAACTTAGAGGGCCCTGAGCTCATAGAGTTTTAGAGACTCTCAGGTCATTTAGCCTGGCGCTCTGCCCCCACGTCCCCCAGCACACACACGGCCCGGACAGGACCCAGGAGCCCCCACAGCTGAGGCTGGGCCGATGGCCTCCCTCTTGTCACAAGGGCTCCTTGGCTCACATTCCTGCAGGCAGCGCACATCCCTTCCATTTTTGGAGGGACAGAGATTGTAAATTGAGAAGTACCTTGGGTTTAGCTGGAATTCCTAACGGGAGGGTGATGGCCCACATTCCCTCTCGTTTGTAGGGTTTCCAAGCAGCCAGGAGCAAAGGGGCCGAGGCAGGCAGTTCAAAGGCTAAGGTGGGGCCTGCGTGGGCTCTGAGAGCCGGCCTTCTGCAGCCCCGGGTGCCTTACAGAGGAGGGCAGAGCCTGATCCCCTTCCTCTGGGGACGGGGAGCACCTCTGAAGGGAGGACCTCACTTCCCCGGGCTGCTCTGTGGAAGGACCGTCTCAGTTCAAAATACCTTAACCCGTGTTCAGTCCATGTCGTCCAGTATGTCCCAACTGTGGGTTCAGAAAATATCCCCAGTAGAAGCGAGGCACAGCTGAGAGACATTTGCTGGCACAGGGCGACGGCTGGGGGCTTGGAGTTGGTAGCCAAGAAGAGGCGATTTTCCCCGTCATCGTTCAGGCCAGTGAGCACAACGTAGCAGAGCGGCGGTCAGATGCCTGGTTACCATTGGAAGGGCTCTTCCCATCGCGTTCTGGCGCGATGTTAGAGCTCTTGCTCTAAGTGGGCACTAGCATTAAATGGCTGTTCTTCAGTGACTTCACCAGCAGCACCTTTCAGATCTCTGGGGGGCTCGCGGAGCCGGGGGGGCTCCACTGCCTTGGCATTGGCTGGAGGATTATCACCTGACATTCTCTTCGTTCCTTCACTTAACCGTCACCACAGCCCTGCAAGGGAAGTACGATTCTCCTCTTACAGATCAGGGAAACTGAGGCTTGGAGGGCTGCGTCCTCCTCCCATGAGGGCCTCCCGTGCAGTCGCTGGTAGAGCTGAGGCCCAGGCCTGGAAAGCCCCTTTCCCTTTCTGCTCACATCCCCGCCATCAAGTCCCTGCGGGGCCTCCCACACGGTCACTGAGTGTCCTTCTGGCCGGGACGCCTCCGCTGGAAAGGTGAGGGCGAAGCCAGACTGAGGAGGTCAGCACGTTCTACGCGGAGCAAGCATCAGGCTTGCTCCGAGCCAGGAGCCGGGATGAGTTCTAAGTTCGGGTTCCCCCGTGGCCTTGGGTGGATGTTTGTATGGGGTATGTTTGGGTTTGGGTTTCACATTTATTCTTGAATTTTTATTTCAGGACATAACTTGGCAAGATGAGCACTCT
This sequence comes from Callorhinus ursinus, assembly GCF_003265705.2. Classification (NCBI taxonomy): domain Eukaryota; kingdom Metazoa; phylum Chordata; class Mammalia; order Carnivora; family Otariidae; genus Callorhinus; species Callorhinus ursinus. The sequence goes on from NW_027397094.1 coordinate 16,822,977, forward strand.
GCCCCTTTCTCCTGGGAAACAAGGGTAAGTTGGATTAAATTTAGATTTGTTTGTCCTTTTAAAAAGGAATTGCGTGGTTCTTTTTCTTGCAGCACTTGATGGACTTCTGAGTTTACTTCTGAGTTTACTGTCATCATCATCATCATCATCATTATTGATTATTATTATTGCCAGAGTTGCATAACAGTATCAAGCTTGACTGATTTTAATTCATTTCCCTTAGCCTCCCTAGTTGCAAAGGTGCAGAAGGACCAAAAGGCAGGCGTCTGTCACCCAAGGAAAAGAAGGAAAAAGACCACAATTCTAGAACATGCCCTGCTGTCGGAGGGCTCTTCCCGTAATAGGGGGGATGAAGACAGCAGTGTACCTGGAATAGGGCTTCAACTTGAGGTCAGATTAGGGGTTTGAAGGGCCAAGGCTTGCACTTGGTTTTCCACTGAGCCCACATCGTTCGTCCCAGCGGAAGTGGGCATCCGGGGGGCCTGTGGGGACGGTGGGTCCGAGTGAGGGCAAAGCAGTGAGGGGGTCTGCAAGACACCTGAGACACCCTCACATGGGGGCCTTTGTCTTAAAATGAAATATTTGACAAGGTTCAGATGGATGAGGGCCGTGCTTGGTGAGTAACTGCTGATGGCACCAAGTGACCCGAGCTGTCCTGGGGACAGGGAAGGGCATGACATGGTCCTCACGGGAGAGCTGGGAGGTGGCTTTGAGAGAATGCGGCATTAATGCAGATGCACATGTTTATCGGGCGGGCACGGATTCCTCCTGCATCCAGTGTGCCGTCACGTGGGGTCCTGAACACCCTACAGTGAAGATGCAAACACCTTGTTGCACACGTGTCATTTTTTATCTGGGTCTGTGCAGAGGGCAGGGTGAGAGAAATGGTGTGCCTGGAAGCTGGGGTTTCCCTGGGGATCTGGATGCTGCTGAAGGTTATCAAGGAAATATAGGAGCCCCTACAACCAACAAGGACCCCCCCCATCCCCAGTCTAGCCACCCCGGAAGGGAAGCTGTGGGTGGTTAGGGAGAACGTCAGCATGCTGGCAGTCAGCAGGGGCCTCAGGCTTCTTAGATGGGCTGCCAGAGGGTAACTGAGAAGCACTAACCCTGTAGGTGATCCCTAGTGGTAAGAGGCAGATAGACCCTCTGCAGGTTGGGACCGAACAGGCTGGGATGCAGTGTACCAGAAAGTGGCACAGATTTTCCTGGCCTGGGTCCTCTGTTTGATGGTATCACAGTGATAAAGCCACGGAGGTCAAAAGAGTTAGAACGTCCTAAGCTCTAAATCCATCTTGTGCCCCATGAGAATATCTGCTCTATTAAGAATTTACCTTGTGAAATGTTCCTGGAGCTGCTATTTGTGAGATGGGACATTCCATCTATTATTAACTTTCTGCAGATGACATTCTGGGACAAGGATGGGCAGTGGCTGGGGTGGGTGCCGAGACGGGGCTCAGCCACTTGGGGCCAGCTTTGGGCACAGGTGTCTCTAGAACAAGGACAGCTAACAGGATCAAGGATCACACCTGTGCTGGTGCTAGGTGTCTGCGGTTGCGAACCGCATCCCTTAGGGACTGGGTCAGTTGAGAAGCCTCCAGAAGTTAATAGGTGTTGCCCACTTAGCAGAGAACCAACTTACTTCACCAACTGGCAGGCTCACTCGGGGTCCTCACCTTTTAGGTTGATCTCTTGAGGTCGGACTTACGTAGTTGAGAGTTAGAACCTTGTAGAGGCAAAATAGCATTCGAGAGAGCAGAGAGGCTTGTCCCTAGTCTGTCTTTACAAGTCAAGGTCGAGTTCTAGAAGGAACCACCGCTCGCCTCCCCAGCCGTGACTCAGAGTGCCCTGCCTCCCTGGCTCTGTCACACTCTGCCCGAGGACCTCCAGACTGGTGAGAACCTCTTTGGAGAGCTGCAAACAGGAGGTGGCTTTAGGCAGGGCGGGGCGGCCCTGATGTCCAGGTGCAGGATTCGGGGCCAGACACGGATTCTTGCTGTCCCCCGTTTGACACCTTCGCCTCTGCGTCGGTTATCTGTTGATGCATAACAGACCACCCCACAGCTTCATGATTCTGGGGCTCAGCGGTGTGGGCAGGGCTCAGCAGCTGTTCTTCGGCTGGCCTTGGCTGGGATGGCTCACCTGTCACCTGACGGCGTCTGGTGGGAGCTGGCAGCTCTAGGATAACCTCCCTTCTCTGTGCAGCTGGTACTGGCTGTCGACGGGGCCCCGAGTTGCCAGCGAGCCAGCCTGGGCTGCTTCATGTGGTGGTGGGGGAGTCCCCTGGGGCGAGGGCAGAAGCCTGCAGGGCTTCCTGAGGCTTAGGCTAGGAGATCGCCCTGTGTCCCTTCTGCTTTGTTCTGCTGGTCATATCGAGGCACGGTCCAGCCTGCATTCAAGGTGTGAGGAAATGGATCGCAGCTCTTGATGGTGAGTTGCAGAGAATTTGTAGCTGTTTATTTATTATTTTAACAGTTTTTGAATTTGAGTGTAGTTGACATGTAGGCATTTTCCAGCTAGGATTTTATACCCTGGCAGCCGTGACACTGGGTCCTTTCATTCAGTTGTTGATCCATTGTCTATTTTTTTATTTTTAATTTTTAATTGTAAACTACACAGAACATTTACCATCTTAGCCATTTTTTGGTGGACAGTTCCGTGGCATTAAGTACACTCACATTGTCGTGCAACTGTCACCACCCTCTAGCCACGGAACGCTTCCGTCTTGCAAAAGTGAAACTCTGTCCCCTTTAAGCAGCCCCTCTTCCCTCCCCCAGCCCCTGGCAGCCTCCGTTCTCCAGTCTCTATGACATCATTCATTGATTTTTCCGAAATTCAGAGGACATTTATTATACATCTCATCTTTGTCAGACATCTACTTAAGGCTCAGAGATGAGTAAACACTTCTGCACTCAAAAAACAGTCCAGTGAGTGGATGGCTTCCTTTGGTGGCAAAACTCATGCAGGAGAAAAGCTTTAGCACCACATTCCTTCTGTCATTTTTCCCCGTTCCCGTAACATGTATGTGTACACGTGTTGGTAGGTACAAGCTCCTGCCTTCCTCTGTCTGTTCAGTTCAACTGTCTTTCCTCCCTCCCTCCCAGCCTCCCTTCCTAAGATTTATTTATTTTAGAGAGAGAGCACACACGCGCTTGAGCAGAGGGAAGGGCAGAGGCCAGGGGAGGGGAAGGAGCAGGTTCCCTGCTGAACTGAAGCCCACGGTGGGGCTCGATCCCACAACCCTGAGATCGTGACCTGAGCTGACGTCAAGAGTCAGACACTCAACCCGCTGAGCCAGCCGTGTGCTCCCAGTTCATCGGACGTTCAGCGTGTGCCTGCTAAGTGCCGAGCTCTTCCTCTGCTCTGACTTCTTAGCCCCCGAGAGATCAACTGAGGCCAGGGTACGCCTGACCCAAGGTCATGACTGTTGGCAGAACCGCGAATGCCAGGGATTTGGGGGTTCTTGGCTGATTCTTGTACCTCTGTGTGGGCTCCTTCCTTTAGGCCAGCTCACGGTGGTCCCGCCTACAGACAATGAGCTGGCACTGTGCTTGGGACCTGGGGCCGCTGCCCCAGCGAGACGCAGCAGCTCTGATCAGGAGAGCCCCCGAGGGCTCTGTAACAGCTGTTCACCCACTTCTCCGAATCCTGCTTCGTTTTCCAGCCCAGCCCTCCCCACCTGGGTCACCTCCGTCGGAGGCTGACCTGCCCGGAGCCCCTGTCTCTCTGCCCTCTTCCATCACGGGAGGGAGGCTCAGAGGGACAGCTGCCCACCCCAGCTGGGGGGGAGTGGTGGTCATCTTTCCCACTCATCTATCAGCTTAGTGGGTGAGCTGGGGGTGGGGGGCGCGGTGCCTGTGGGCCCCACGGTGGATTCCTCTCTCATGCTACTGATGTTTCAGGAGGAAAAAACTCAGCACTTGGAATGCTCCAGAGAGGGAGGCAGGGAGCAGGGAGGATTCTTGACATTCCCCAGTGGGTCTGGGCTGGGGAATTTAGAGGAGATGCCTGCAGAGGCAGGTCAGGCCCTGGCTCTCACTGGGTCACTGGGCTCTAGGGACACCCTCCCCCCCGACTGTGCCTCCCCTTCCCCTGCCTGGGCGGTCTGGCTTCTTTCTGTCCCTCTTGCCCTCCTCCCAGTGCGCACTGCCTATTTGGGGATGGCAAGTTGGCTGGTGGGGATCGGTTCCTTGATTCCTTTCATATCACAAGGTCTCTGAGGGCCAATATAGACCATTCCCAGAGTAGGGAGGCCTTCCAGCCCCTCCCAGCCTCTTCCAGCCCCTTCCAGCCCCTTCCTTCGGAAGAAGAGTAAGCACTTTTGAGCCTTTGTGTTGAATTTTTGAAAAATCAACGAACGATGTCACACCTCCTGTGCACTGTACCCTGAGTCAGGCATTGGCACACACGTCAAATTCTTCCAGCCCTGGGAGTTGGTGTCACTGGTCCTGCTGTGGGTCAGGATTCTGGTAGGGGCTCAGAGAAGACAGTAACTGGCAGGCAGCTTGAATCAACGGAGAGAGAGTGGAGCTCGGGTCTGGCCGGCTTGCAGGTGGCTCCTGCCCGTGGTGGGACAGAAGCGCATTCCGTCAGAATGTTCTGTGCATGGGGAAGGCCCTGGCTTCCAAACTATGGCTCTGCTTGGCTGTCTCTCCTCACTGCTGGCCAGAGTTGGAGAAGCACGGTCACACAGAGCCACCCCATGCCCCCATCACCGCCTAACTCCTCCTCAACCCCCACCCCCTGTGTTGTCCCTAGCTCACCTTCCCAAGACCCAGAGCTGATCCCTGTGGCGCCCTGACCTTTCCCAGGTCTCTGTGTGGAGTGATGTGTCTGTTCCCTCAGCCCAGCGGCCCCAGCCCTGTGCCTCTGGCCCCTGGGGTCTTTCCTGCTCCTATGGCCTATGCCCCTCAGCCCTGTCCCCCAGGCACTGTGCTCTCCTGCCTCAGCTCAACCCCCACCCCAACCATTTGTGAAGATCCAGCCTGGTCTCCAGACCTGCTGCAAACTCAGGCTCCTACAAATTTCCCCATCATAGTGGTGGGGAGCGGCTCCCATGCCCGCATGTGTGCTGGGCACCTTTGGTGCCTTCCCACGTGTGAGCCTCCCTGCAGCCCTGTTTTACCGATGAGGAAATCAAGGCGTGAGGCGAGGGGTGTGGACTAGGCATCCGAACCCGTGTGCATCACTTGTGTTGTAGCCCCCACACTGCCTCTTCAATGAAACACAGCATAACTGTTGTCCCTGTGAGAGAACAAACCCCTGGAGGGCAGAGGCCACGATTCGTCCCTGAACCTTATAACCTCGGCCCCTGGGGCCCCTGTGCACCCACCACCTGTTGGGCCTCCGTGGGGTTTTCCCCAGGCTCCCTCTCCCAGACATACGGTCACTGTGGACCCGAGCAGGATCCTTCCACGTGTCTGTAGGTCCCCCTTGCTCCCTGGGAAGAGTATAGGAGGATGTTACTTAGCCCCTGGTCCAAGCCGGTGCCTTGGGATTGAGGGCAGGGAGCCCACCGGGCCCTGCCACCCCCCGCTTGCCTGGAGGGTCTGACATTCCCAGTGTCCGGTGGCCAAGTCATGCTGTGTCTTTCCTCTCAGGCTGTCACTTCTACGAGTTTTGTGATTCAAAAAGGTTTGCGTATCTTCCCCTTCGCGTCCTTTTTTGGAGGAGGAAGTGGGGAGATTAGATGCTAAATGGGTTGTGGATTTATTCAGATTTGCTCCAGTAAACTATTACATTTCCTGACAACGTTTCTGTAGGCTTTGTCTCAACAATTTAGATGTGTCGGAGGCTGCCAAGCCAAACAGTTAGTTTTGGCGGCCTGCACTCCCCCTTTACTGAAATATTACACATTCCTGTCCAGTGAGTGGGGTGTAAAAATAGATACTGGGCTCGGTTGTGGTCTTTCTGTTTTTAGAACGGACGTGGCCAGCTGAGACCCAGTTCCCCACACGGGGTGACTGACGCCCAGTCCCCGCTTGGCGCGTCCGCCCCAGGGCTTTGGCTGGTGCCGGGGACGCTGGGGTGGGCTGTCGCCATGACTCCCCCACGTCCCCGTCTCAAGGATTGTGTGAGACTGCGGAGTCGGATTCCCCCACCCCGACTTCCTGTCTGAGCCCTCCGCGGCCCTTCACACACAGCGCCCTTCTGCTGGGCCCCAGCTCAGTGTCGCTCAGCGCCGGGGGATGGGGCTGGCACCACCTCCCTTCCCAAGAGCGCTTTCAGCCTTTTTTCTAGAAAGGAGAAAACGGGATCTGGACCTCCATTGTCTTTTCACTTTGCAGTGCTCATTGCAGGGTCCAGAAGTGGCCCCCCACTAGACCTGTCGGTTCGTGAGGCAGGGCTGTCCCCATCCCCGCTCACTGATCTCTCCCAGAGTCAGAAGGACACCCCTCACACCCGTCTCTCAGGGCCTCTGGTGTGGCGTGACCTTCACGGACATGGTGGCTGGCCAGGGGGACGGAGTCTCCACAGTCCCAGAACCGTGGGACGGGACAGGGGCTTGGCCATAATACTTGTAGGGAGCTTTGCAGCCCCGACTCCGTGGCCTGACACTGGGCACTCAACATGGGGGCTCCCAAGCAGCATTCACCCCGGCTCTGCTATTCCGGCATAGACGCTACCTGCAGCTCTGGGCAACAGGCACCACAGCCCGTGCCCCTGGCGACCAGAGGAAGGCGTGAGAGGATCCAGAGCCCGGAGGGGACCCACTGGGACTATTGCTGACGCCCCACGCAGGACTGAGAAGGGCAAAGGAGCTTGTGTTTACTGAGCACTTACTGTGCACCAGGTGCTCGTCTAAGATGCAAACCCTCACGGGCATCTGCTTGTTTAATCTCCCTGGCAGTCTAGCAAGGCAAGGATGGTGATTTTCCCCTTTTTACCGATAAAGAAAAAAGCCCGGGTTCAGGGTTAGGGAGCTGGCGGGTGGTTTTGGCGTGTCCTGAGGAGGAGCAGGTTGGAGGGCAGGTGACCGCTTTAGGATGGGGGTGGGGGGGTGGGCAGTGCCCGTCAGCGTCTTGGTTGGGTGTCCGGCCACAGCACGACTTTGGAGTCCAGAAGCATTGTTCCCTCTGTCTCGGAGCCCCATTGGCAACTAAGCCCCAGGGCAGGATGAGCAACCCCGGAGGGGGACCCGGTCCTGGGAGGAACGGCCGTGTTCTCCCCTACACCCCGATCCGCTCCAGTCTCGCCGGAGTCCCTGGAGTTTTGGAGTCAAGTGAGATGAGGTCTGGACTGGCGGGAGGCGGGGGGAGACCCTTTGCTCCTTTCCTCTTTTCCGCCCTGCCCCTTCCCAACAGATGTGGGTTTGGAATATAAACAAGGAACCTTTTTCCCGCTGGGTGAAGACCCAGCCCCAGGGCCGTTGATCAGGGAGGACTGTTTTTTAGAAGGAGAATGTAGTCCTGTTTTCTTTGCAAAACTAAAAACAGTGTATACCCGGGAAAAAAGGCTTGGAAGCAAATGTGCTAGAAGTTTTTTTCCCTCTATGTTGTTTTCCCCATTTCGCCCCAAAACCCCTAAACCAAGCAGCCGCTAATGTCAGCATAGCCATCTCTTCTGACCAGACGACACTGTCCCCTGAGGAGTGCCACATGGCCTCCGATTGCCCAAGGAGCCGCGGCACAGCCTCTGTGGTTTCAGTCTGTTCAGGGCTGTCGCGTCCGGCCACTGCTGCTTGGGGGCCCTGCCAGCGATGGCCCAAAGCAGCCTGGGAACCACTGGGACCGCCTCCTCTCCGCAGCACCCCTGGCTCAGTCCATGGCTGCCCTCCACGTCCACAAGTGCTCAGCCTGGCCTTCCAGAGGCTTCTGAGCAGAGATCCCACTGGAGAAATTGCTGATCCTAAAAAAGCTGGGGCTTGACAAAGTGCTCAGTTTTAAGTGCCTTCCTTACATTGCAATTTCCAGATCAAAGTCAGCTCCGTTCTAAGCCTTGGTCTCCACTTCCGTGGTATCTTTAGCAACTTGCTTATTTAAAGAAAGCATCATCTCTTATGCCCGCGATCCCCTTGTGTTCTGTTGTGGAATCTGGAAATATACAGAGTACGGAGAGTGGCTCATTCAGAAACAGCCCTTTAAAAATCAAATCAGATCATTAACGTACTTACCCAAATCCTGCCATGTACAGGATGTTCTGGTGTTTATGTGGATGTCGTCCCTGGTGGCCAGTGGTTTTTATACGTGGCCTGATGCCCAGCACAGCTTCAGGCCTGGAATCACTGGATCTAGTGGAAATCCAGCTGCATCTAATGGGCTAGTGACCTAGGACAGTTTGCTCGGATTGCTCCAGATCTCCATTTCCTCATTTGTAAGAGCGAACATTTTTCTATAAAACCCGGCCCAGCAGCAAGGGAAAGTGCCCGATGCGTGAGATGCACTCAGGATGCCACGGTCCGCGGAGACGGACCTATGATGTCTTCTCCCTGGTGTTGTCTTTACAACAGCGAGCAGACTGTGCCCAGGATTTGAACTTAGTGTCTCGTGCTCCCATCCCATCCTGTCTTCTGAGCCTTGAGGAGAGACCTCCGGCCGTCAGGGTCCAGGCTTTAGGAGAAGTCTCAGGCTGAGAGCACGTCCCGCTCTCTGGGTTCAGGGCCTGCAGTTTGCTCGGGAAAAGCCATGTTTTCATCCTCCCCTAACAAACACGTCTTTGCCCATCGGTGAGTCTGGGCAAGCGCTCTGTGTAAAACGGAGTGAAGGAATATGCATTAAAGTCATAAAGAACCATGTTTTGTATATTAAGTTAGCACAGTTTTTGAAACAGTAACTGAAAATACACTCTGCTCTATCGCTGGTGGTGGTAGAAAATGGGGCAGCTCTGGAGAACAGATCGGCTAGTATGCATCTAGAACCATAAAAAAGGAAAGGTTTTAAACTTTGCATTTTGACATTTCACTTCTGGAAAGATACCTGAAGAAATTAGTTCCACACAGGGAAGAGCTGTATGCAGGAAGACGGTGGCGGCAGCCTTAATTAGAACAGCACAGAGTAGAAACAGCCGATTATTTGTTAGGAAGATGATGGGTTAAGGAGCTGGTGGGACAGCTCCTCGATGAACTAGCTTGTACCCAGGACAGGTGATTGTTCTAAAGACCATGTAACACCATGGATGGTGCTTAGGACTAAGTGAAAAAAACAATACCCCAAATTATTTACTGATTTATTTGGTTCTTTAGAGAGAGAGGGGAGAAGGGGGCGGGAGGGGCAGAGGGAGAGAGAGAATCTTGAGCAGACTCCATGCTCAGTGTGGAGCCCGACACAGGCCTGGATCCCTAGCATCGTGACCTGTGACCTGAGCCGAAATCAAGGGTCGGATGCTCGACCAACTACACCACCGAGGCCCCCCAGCATTACTCCAAATTATATGCCTAACAGAATCGCAACCTCGTAAAATATGTGTATGAAAACAGCGACACAAAAATACAAAGGTAGTGGTTACGGAAGAAGGAAAGCTAATGAATGACTTCTTTTCTAATTCCCAAACTCTCTGTATTGTAGTTTTATTACTTTTCTTTAAAAAAGAAGAAGAAGAAGGGGGTCTGAGGGAGAGGTAGGAGAGGAACGTTCAAGAGGGGTGGTAGAAGTGGTTGCAGCCACGCATCGCTTGCCGTGCAGAGCCTGGGAGACGGCATCCCCCAGCGTGCTCTGCACTGGAGCAGGGACCGAGGTGTCCTTCCCTGTCCCGATGTGTCCTCCGGCACAGCACAGCGCTGGCCTTCTTGGAGGTCGCCGCGCTGAGCAGCCTGAGATCGAGCAAAGCATTTCTGGGACACTCGGGCGTGGTGTGGGTCCTGCGCTGGCCTTGGAGCCTGCGGTCTCCCGTGGGGGACGGCATCTGGGCTTTGGGACTGGGGTCAAGGTCAGAGGTGCCGAGCACTACTGAGTGGGAGCGTTGTCTCCCCCGAGTACCCCTCCGCATGACACAGTGTCTTGCTCAGCCTGTGCTGCCGTAACAAAGACCACAGACTGGGGGGTTAAACAACACACATTCATTTCTCACAGTTGTGCAGGCTGGAAAGTCAGGGTGCTGCGGTTCCCGGCTGCAGGCGGCCTCCCGCTGACCGTGTTCTTGGATGGTGGGAGAGAGATCATTGCTCCTGTGTCTCTCATGAGGACTCTAGTCCCATCTTGGTGGCCCCACTGTCATGACCTGACCCCTCCCAGAGGCCCCACCTCCTCGTACATCACTCCGGGAGGTAGGGCTTCCACGTGTGAATTCGAGGGGCACACAGACACGCAGCTGTGAAGATGGTGTGTCCGGCAGGGGTGGGTGGGTAGGTCGGGTCTCCATGGCTGTTTAGTCCAGGAAACAGGCTCTGGCTCCGTTGGCTTCATTCACCCTTGTCCACCACCCGCCGCCGTAGGTGGGGAGCGATGGGCCTGGGTGCTGGGGCTGGGTGCCGACCCTCACTGCAGGGCGGTGTTGTGCGGAGCCGTGCACCTTCTTCATCACCTTCCAGGGAGGGTGGTCACCGCCAGACAGCCCCTTCTCCGGAAGGTGCTGGATTCACTCTTGAGGAGACAGGTGGGTGCTCTGCTTACCAGGCAGAGGCCAGAGTCCTCAGCGAGTCCGCGTCTCTGCACTGTTGGTGGCCTGGAGTGTGGCAGGGCCTTCGTGTCCGAGCTTCTGCTGTGGTGGGTGCGTGGACCGCCGTCCTGAAGATAAGCCCTCAGGACAGAAAGTTGCAGCAAATGGATGACAGCCGGTGTTACCACTGTCAGGCGGGCGGAGGTGTGACCTGCACGCCCGTTGCGGTGGATTGTAAGGCTTCTTCTTTTCTCCTCTGTGTCCCTGCTGTAGAGTCAGATGGAGTTCAGTGTCTGTTCTTTATCCATCCAAGAGCCAGGCAGCGGCATGGCCAGCGAGCCGAGACAGCTGTCGAAAGCCTCCCAGGGCTCACAGGCCCTCCGGCCCTCCCAGGGCAGCAAGTCCTCCAGCCTCGACGCCCTGGGTCCTGCTCGGAAGGAAGAGGAAGCTTCCTTCTGGAAGATCAATGCAGAGCGGTCCCGGGGAGAGGGGCCCGAGGCTGAGTTCCAGTCGCTGACCCCCAGCCAGATCAAGTCCATGGAGAAAGGTGAAAAGGTCCTGCCCGCCTGTTATCGGCAGGACCCTGCCCTGAAGGACAGGGAGGCCAAGGTGGAAAGGCCCAGCACCCTCCGCCAGGAGCAGCGTGCCCTTCCCTGCGTCAGCGTCGAGCACGAGAGACCCCAGCCTGTCCAGGCCTGCACCAGCACGGTGAAGGAAGCCACCCCGTCCGAGCCCGTGGGGAAGCTGCCCTCTCCTGAGGACCAGCAGGAGGATGTGGAGGATGTGGAGGACCCTCTGTTCTCGGAACCCATGCCGACACAGGTGGGTGGCCCCTCCCTCCAGGAGTGACCCGGGGAGACCTCCCACAAGATGGGTGGTCCACGGATGCCCTCGCTTTCTTCTTCTCCTTCCCCTTCTTTCTCTTGCCCATTCCTTGGGGGGACTTTGGAGATCAGGAGAGCTGGGTTGCTCCCCAGCTCAGCGACTGACACATGTGCAAGGAGAAACGTCTCATGGTTCTGTCTCAGTGCCATGATTTGTTTGCCTGTTACACGTAGATGTCGCAGATGCCCGCTGCCCTTCCCCAGGTGTGTGAGGGCAGGTAAGCGAGGGCCGGTAGCGGGGCAGTGAGCGCAGGAACTCGCAGGGAGAGGGCAGTCAGTTTGGGAGGGATGTGGGGGCCCACTCAACCGATAGGTCCGTAAATTCGGGCTGGGGTGTTGGGGAGGAAGGAAGCAGGCGGGACCGCCGAGCCTCCTCCAGGAGCGGCCATGCTCGTTCTCAGGGACCACAGGAGACTCTGGCTTCAAGGAGTGATTGGCAGCTACTCGTTTCCAAACAGGATAGCGTTACGTGTCTGGGAGGAATCCTAAGAAAGGAGTTCTTTTTGGGGGGAAGCAAAAGAAAGATCTGAAAGGTTCACTGGGTGAAGAGGAATGCATCCTGAAGAAAGGGACGGTGCCGGAGAATAGGGTGCGTGGCTTCTGAGTGCTTTCCCATTTCTTTGTGGGAGCCTCGACCATCGTCTGTGCCAGTTGGTCTGCATTGCTTTTAAGAGACTAAGACAGTGAAAAGAAAACAAAATGCTTGGTAATGAATTTAAATGGAACCAGTGTTGGAGGATTGCATGAAAACAAAATAAACCAGCTCAAAAGTCATTATAGTTCAGAGGGAGGCCTTGGTTTTGAGACATTGCTTTATGATGAAGAAAGCAGTAGTTTGGATACAGGCATGTCAGAGCACCATTTCTGGAGGAGATCGTGGATTGCTCTTGCACCTGGGTGAGAACGTGAACAAGGTCCATCTTAGAGTCGGACGGCCCTTCCCTGAATGCTTCCTGACATTCAGCCATTTTCTGCGTGGCTGGGAGGGATGAGTCCTGAGGCGGGGAGGGAAGGAGGGATGGAGAGGGGCCACCTGCTCACAAAAGAGGATGGCCAGAGGGAGGAAAAATGGGGTCTTTAGGTTTGGGTCTGGGTTTTGGAGCCCGGGCAAGTTACCTATTGGCAAGGCCGGCAGGCACACTTGAGGGGTACTGCCCACCCCCCACACTCCTCTGTGTGTGTCTTGCTGGTTTTCTCCACGTTAGCACCATCCAGACTTTCTGGTTGTGCTTTTTTTTTTTTTTTTTTTCCTTTTAACACATATTTTAAAAAGTGTGTGTTGTGGTTAAATATATATAACATAAAATGTGCCTCCATACTGAGTATACAGCCCTGTGGTAGTAGATCCGTTCAGTGTTATGCAACCATCACCACCATCCATCCACAGAATTCTTTCATCTTGAAAAATGAAATCTATGCCCATTAAACAACTCTCTGTTCTCCCCCCCGACTCCTGGCAGCCACCATCCTACTTGTCATCTCTGTGCATTTAACGCTCTTAATATCTCATATAAGTAGAATCCTGCAGGTCTCCATCTTTTCATGTCTGGCTTCTCTCACTCGGCTTAATGTCCTCAGGTTCATCCACTGGTAGCATGTGGCAGAATTGCCTTCCTTTTTGAGGCTGAATAATAATACTCCACTGTATGGATTTACCACATTTCGTTTATCCGTCCACCTGTTGGTGGCCACGTGGGTGACTTCCACTTCTCAGCTCCTGTGACCAATGCTGCCGTGAGCAAGGCTGTACAAAAACCTGTTCGGGTCCCTGCTTTCCGTTCTTGGGGATATGCAGCCGGCAGAGGAATGTTTGCATCACATGGTGATTCTGTGTCTAACTTTCTGAGGAACCGCCATACTGTTTCCATTTTACGTTCCCTCAGCAGCGCGCAAGAGGGCCAGTTTCTCCACATCCTGCCAACTCTGGTTTTCTTTCTTCTTTGATCATAGCCATCCTGATGGCTGGGAGACAATACCTTAGGTCTCATCGCGGTTTCGATTTGCTGGTCTCCAGTGGTTAGGGATGTTGACTGTCTTTTCATGTTGTTTATCGACCACTTGTACATCTTTTTTGGACGAATGTCTGTTCGGATCCCTTGTCCAGTTTTAACAGTTGAGTTTTGTGTTGTTGAGCTGTGGTCATCGTCTGGGCATCTCCTGGAATGGGGTTCCGGGTGCTTCCACTCCTCTCCCAGCAGATGACCTCGTGAGTTGTCCTCCTGAAGAAGGGGAGCCCTGTGACAGGAACTCCATCTGCCCCCCATCAGCGGCCCCGCGGCTTTCCAGCCTGTCCTTGGCGCCTCCCTGTCCTGCCCTCGGTGGCCCCCTGCCCCGTGTCTTTGCTCTCTTCTGTGTCTCTAACCTTCCCGTCCACCTGCTCCTTCTTACAGACCTGCCAGGCTCGCCGATGAGCCTCCCTAGTGATCTTTCTCCGCTACTTGGCACCTGGGTCTTCCTCTGAAGGAAGCTGTTACATAAATCACGTGAGAGTCCTGATTGTAAAGAGACACAGGCAAGTGTGTGTAGGGGGAGTGGGCAGTCGGAGAGAGCACATGAACTCCTCTGAGAGAACAGATTTCCAGGTGCAGAGCAGAGCGAAATGCCAGCCTCATTGAAGAAACCCGTAGAGAAGCCGAGAGAGGACCGCTTGCCTGACTTTGGGTCTTCCTGTTTTGGCTCACCAGCTTCGAGGGAACTTGCTTTAGTCTGTGGGTGTCATCGTCTCCACGGAAGGGTTTTTGCCCTTTGCCAGCTCCGTGGAGGGCGGGGCGTCAGAGCCTCCTTCCCGAAGGCTGCAGCCTGCCAGGTGGATGCGCCAGGTGGATGCACGTGCTGGTGTGAGAGAGCCGCAGAAAGACTTTGTTCTTTGTTCTCTTCCTGTGATGACTGCATTTCAGCACGCCTGTCGGTGCACACATAGAAGAGATACATTTGTTTCCTTTTCTCTGTGAGCTGCTTGCAGACTTGCCCGGGGACAGAGCGGGGAAAGCGCGGGATCCTGGCAGAGTGTGGCTCTCAGTGAAGTCTCTTTCATTTTCTGGTTCCAGGCACCGAGGCAAATTGAGGTCAGGGAGCCTCCAACATGGAAGCGAGCGATTTCATTTGGGTCAATTTAAATGAGATGCTGTTTTTAGATTATGCGTAACTGGAAAAAAAAAAAAAAAGAAAGAAAAGAAAGAAAGAAACCCGTGTCTTACTTTGGTGTTTGTCTCTTCTACAGGTCACCTCAAGTAATGTCGTCTTGAAGACAGGATTTGATTTTCTGGACAACTGGTAAAATGTATTAGACCAAAAAAAATATTAAAACCAAGAACCCCTAAGTGTTTTCCAAAGTGGTGTGGCGGAGGAGGATAAAATGGGCAATATTTCCCTGTGTATTTTCCTGGTTTCTGTACACTTTTTTCTTAATCATTTGGAAACTGGTAAATATTGCCTTGTCCAGATTTCCAGATTTTTCTCTTTTTGGTAAGGCCAGATATATATATGCTATTTTCAATGATTTGATAACAGAAGTTTTGCATTTGGAATTTTTTAAGACTTAAGGAATTCCGTTGATCTTGTACATAAAGCTTCTGTTCCCAGTTCCACCCAATTCTCCCTCCACTCAGAGAAGGAGGTTTCTCATCGTGTCACAAAAATCGTAAAAACGACTTCCATCTCTTTCCCCTTTAGCCTCTCCCCTTTTTATTAATCAGGTGGGTTTTGTTGGGTGGCTGTTGGTGATTCCTCAGCAGTAGTGACATCAGCACTCTGGCTGGCTGTGACCACAGAAACATGACCCCCTCCCCCCCCCGCCCCCAATTCCCACCCAGCGTTCCCAGCTGTCCAGGGCTTCCTGAAGCCACCCTTCTCTCATCGTGTGCCACCCTCCACCCTCACGACGTTTCCAGGAAACAGACTGTTGGCACATAGCAGAGATGCTCTTTCAGCCGCCCTGTTACGTATTCAAACTATTCATCATTGTTTAAGAAGAGTTGCATGTTTTAAAAAGTTTTGTATTAACTTTTCATTATTTTGTATCTAGATAGAGACGTTGTAGGGCTACCACTTTCCTTGGGTGTGTACTGGTTTCTTTTTGGAAGTTCTTTGCTACTTATGTGGCCTGGTGGATGTTTCCTATCCCGGGCATCTATCTGCAGAAGTTAAGGGCGGATGGCAGGATGGCAACTAATCTTCTCCTGATTAGTTGTGCTAGAACCTCGCAGCATGAGACTGGGAGGGGCAGTGGGCGTCCTTCGTCCCGAGGACTGGTCAAACTCTCCGGGTGGATCTCCCTCTGCATTCCTGACCACCAGCGGAAGTGGGAGAGTCAAGCTTCTGCAGCGCCCCGCAGCGCCCCCTGGAGACCTTTGTGGTCATAGCCATGGCATCTCGGAGGGAGACTTGGCTTCCCACTCTGCTGCTCAGGTGGAGGCAGCTCCCAGGCTACCCAGGGGAGCGAGGTGGCCCATGCCCCCGAGGTGTGTGGGGCAGGGCGAGGAGGAGCGGGGGCCTTAGCCTGGGAAGCCTGTGCCCTGACCCGTGGCCCTGAGCTGCGAGAGCCTGCCGGACATGCCCACGTGTGATCTACACATTGCCTCTCACTATGTTCTCACCCGAAGCCTTAACCCCTACGAGTCCGACCAGTGAGCGCCTGGTTTCAGTATCAAAGTGTGTCTTTTTAGAAATGCATTTCTGTTTCGTACGACCTTAAGTGATTTCCAGAGTATCTTATCTGGCTCCAAGGTGAAGCACATGGCAACTTTTTTTTTTTTTTTTTTTTTCTGAGAACGTTTCTGCCAAAGTTGTGGCCTAGCCAACTTTTGATTTGGTTTCTGCCAATTGCATTATGTCCCTAAACCTCATTTGGCCCCTTAGGGTGGTGGATATGACCTTCCTGCTTTGGTGACTGTATTATGGCAAATATAGGTTCTTCTTGTACCCTTTAAGGATAGTTGACACATGCCAGGGAAAAAAGGTTTCTAGCATGGTGGGGAGGGAAAAGAGCAATCCCAGCTGAAACAGCACAGCAAGGTGCCAGCTCCTCGGGTCAGCCGCTGAGCCTCCGAGCCTGGCTTACCACCTGCCCCCCCTTTTAGCCTGGAGGGCAGTGGGCTGTTCTAGAACCCGTGCTTGAAAACAGGGTTTCTTAAAAGAGAGGGAGATGTACAGGTGTGAGTTTGTATTCCTTGGTGCTGAGGTAGCAGGGAGGACTGAACGACATCCGGGAACAGTTAGCCCAAGGTGATCTGCCTGTTCTCCGGGGAGATGGTTCTCATTTCTTGCCGACTTTCTCATAAAGCCCAGTTATTCCTTTCATGTCCTTCTGGCAGCTGAGGGGGTGCGGGGATGGTTGAAAGTCTGCCTCCCCGGGTGTCACCTGGGGTCCTCCCCTAGAGGTGGTCGGTTATCTCTCAGGACAGCGTTTAAGGTTTCGTAACCGAGGGCCTCCTGAGATTAAATGTAAAGTCAAAACTTGGGAAATCCTAGAGTCGTGTTGCTTGGCCCTGCTTTCAGAAGTAAGGGACTGTGCGAGGGAGAAGTGAAGGGCTGGAGGACACAGGCTGGTGGTGGGTGTCCATCCTGCCTGACCAGCAGATCCTCTTCACCCCGAGGTCTGTGTAAGAGATGGTTCCGGCCCTGCCCTCTGGGGAGCCTGTGTTTGGTGTGTCCAAGTACGGACAAATGAAGCTCTTAGGTTTGCTGCCTCACTCCCCCCGCCCCCCCCGCCAGTGTATCAGGGTAGAGTTTCTAGAACCAGAAGTTTGTATTTATTATTTTTAAAAATACACACTTTTCAACTGAAGCCTGTATTTGGTTTTGGGGGTCTCCCCCACCCCACCCCCGTTCTGTGCACCTGGGATTCAGCTCAAGGATTTAGTGTCTTACTTTGGGTGACTGTGTTTTGCAAACTCCCCCAGGAAGTCAGAAACCAGTTTCAGTTCTTTCCTTCGGGGGTCCCTGCCCCGCTGTCTGGGTTTGGGAGTGCTGCCCCCTTGGGGACAGCTGGGGTCTGTCATCCAGCCCTCGCTGTGCACCCCACGGGGATGTCAGAGCCACCTGCCTTTCTTTGCGCCTCCCTTTCTTTGATACACGTTTTCCAAAAAAAAAAAAAAAAGAAACATTCTTACTGACGACTTGTAACTTGGTTGTATTTTATATTAATAGCCTTTAATAAAGCCGTTTAAAATATGCCAGGTGTGTCTATTTGGGGCCTCTGCTGGAGTCGGGAAGCCCATCAGGATGATTGCTGTTGAGCACAGAGGAGAAGGATTTGTACTAGTTAAGCAAGTGTGAAACCTTCTGGAAGCCTGCTCTGCGTGGGCCTGACTTTGCGCCCCATGCAGGTTTGGGGGGGTGGTGGCCCAGGTGCCCGGGGCCCCAGCAGGAGGGGTGGGACGGATCCTGGAGGGCACTTCTTCCCAGAGACAAGCTTATTGCATCTAGTGACTGACTCAGAAGAGCAGATACAATCTCCCTGAAAGCTTTCACCTTGAATCTGGGTGAAGTGGATTTTTCTTGGAAGAAATACAAGCTTAAGTATGGCCGGTCAGTCCTGTTCCATCCATTAAAGTGCAGGTGGTAAGTTACCAGCCATGGATGGAAGGGAATTTGTAGATGTCAATTTTCCATATCAAAAAAGCTTTTAAAACTAATACCTCTCAGGACAATGGTGGTTCAGACTGACAGACTTCTAACTTCTCAGCCTGCACAGTGGGACCTTGCTGCCTTGGGCACCGAAGATTCCTGGGTGAGCAAGTGATGGTACTTGCTGACTTGCTGGTGTGCAGCGGTTGTGAGGAAGGTTCTGAGACCACAAGCATTTGGATTAATGTATTGACACATTATGAGAGGAGGCAGAATAGCTCCCAAGCTCATAGGTTTAACAACTTATGGTCTCTCAGTATGTGGTACAAATACACACATATATCTATGCATAGTTTCCACGCAAGAAGGAGCCATCAACCTAGAGGCAAAATCTACCTGGGTGCATTATGCAGCCAGGGAGGAAGATGCTGCGTCGGGGGGGGGCGTGGCAAGAATACCCTCTGTTGTGGAGTGGGGGTATTCATGGTGCTTTTTTTTTTTTAAAGATTTTATTTATTTATTAGAGAGCGAGTGAGAGAGAAACAGCATGAGAGGGGAAAAGGTCAGAGGGAGAAGCAGGCTCCCTGCCGAGCCGGGAGCCCGATGTGGGACTCGATCCCAGGACCCCGGGATCATGACCTGAGCCGAAGGCAGTCGCTTAACCAACTGAGCCACCCAGGCGCCCCATGGTGCTTTTTTTTAAAAGATTTTATTTATTTATTTTTTTGACAGAGACTCAGTGAGAGCAGGAACACAAGCAAGGGGAGTGGGAGAGGGAGAAGCAGACTCCCCGCCGAGCAGGGAGCCCGATGTGGGGCTCGATCCCAGGACCCTGGGATCATGACCCGAGCCGAAGGCAGACGCTTCACGACAGAGCCACCCAGGCGCCCCTCATGGTGCTTTTCTAGCATTTTCTTTGGTCTGATCCTCTGCTTATATGCAATTTTCTAATGAACTTATCAGCCTAAAAGGTAAAAGTGTAAAGCTAATAGAGGGAAATATCTTGTGACCCAGACTAAGGAAGGACTTCTTGAATAAAAGTTCAAAAGTCCAAACCATAAAGCAAAATATTGATGAATCTCATACACGAAAATTAGGATTTCTGTCAGTAAAGCACACCGTGGAGAGAGTTAATGAGCTGGAAGGATGGGAGATCACTGCTATGTCAGTTCCAATAAAGAAGCATCAAGAAGGTACCTGGCATTCCTGCAAAGCAAGAGGCCAGCAACCTCAACAGAGAATTAACATTAGAGAAAATCTTTACAAACTATCAAACATATGAAAAGGTAACCAGGGGAAAAAAAACAGCTGGCTAATGCCAAGTGTCGGCAGAAACGAGATAGAGCAGTGGTTCTCAACTGGGGGCGATTTTGCCCCCTGGGGGCAGTTGCTAGTGTTGGGAGACTTTTTTTTATCATCACAACCGAGGGAGGGCATGCTGTTGGCCTCTAGAGGGTAGAGGCCAGAGATGCTGCCAACACCGTATGTGCACAGGACAGCCCCTCACAACAAAGAATAATTTGGTCCAAAATTCCAGTAGTGCCAGGGCTGGGAAACTAGGTTAGGGAAACCGTACAGTGATTGTGTCAAGAGTAATCTGGCAGTATTTTGCCACGTGTATGTGTTATCTGTGACCCCACGATTCCCCTCCAGGATATATGTCTCGGGGAAAGTCTCACACAGGCACTGAGGGGAACGTATACAGGGCTGTTTGTTGCAAGCTGGAGGCAAGCTGGATGTCTGTCATTGGGAAGATGGCTAGATAAAGTGTGATGTGGCACTTAAAAGCAAATTAGGGGCGCCTCGGTGGCTCAGTTAAGTGTCCGACTTGATTTCCGCTCAGGTCATGATCTCAGGATTGTGAGATAGAGCCCCAAGTCGGGTTTCACGCTGGGTGTGGAGCCTGCTTAAGATTGTCTCTCTCCCCCTCCCTCTGCCCCTTCCCGCCTTAAAAAAAAAAGCGGCAGGGGCTCCTGGGTGGCCCAGTTGGTTAAGTGTCTGCCTTCGGCTCAGGTCATGATCTCAGGGTCCTGGGATCCAGCCCCACATGGGGCTCCCTGCTCAGCCGGGAGTCTGCTGCTGCCCCCACCTCCTCCTTTACCCTTCCCCAACTTCTGCACACATGTGCAACCTCTCTCAAATAAATAGTCTTTTTTTTTTTTTAAGTAGCAAATTAAATGCACACATGGCAACGTGGATGGAACTGAGCAAATATATTAGTGGAAGAAAGCAAGAAACTAAATGAAATACAGAACAATACTATTAGCATAAATTTAAAACATATGCACATAAAACGACATATTTGACAATGGGATGCCTATGGGAGGACAAGAGGTGGAAGTAAGGGTGGTGGGAGGAAATCCAGCAGACCTGGAACGCACCAACAGTGACTGCATTGCCAGTGGGCGCCCACTTGCAAGGCCTTCGATATCTCTCATAGTCTAGGTCTGTTCTGATCTCTCACTTCAGACAGGAGACTCGTTTGTTTAGCTGGTGTGTTAGGTGAGAGGTGGCCCTTGGCCAGCATCGGTTAGAACACTTGTGGCTTGTCTCTGTTCGGTTGCAATTTGTGTGACTACAGTTGCACATCAGCCAACATCTCTAAAGCCTCCTGGATCAATCCAGGCACTTCTGTAACAGCAGCTGGGGACTGAGCAGATTGGGTGGAGAGTGAGGGTAGGAGTTCATGATACCTGATGCCCTTTTCCTCGGGGAACAGAAATCACACAGGCTGTGTGACACTGGGAGGGCACTCTGCAGAGATGATTCTTAATCACTTGGCTGCCTTTACCATAGCCACCTGAAGTTTACCCAACTAAAGATTTGTTAGGCAATAAAATCATTGACAATAATATGTGTGAGGATCTTTAAAAATTATTTAAAATATTCCAACTACATTACAGAAGGTGTGGAAAATATAGTCTACTGCCTTAACACAAAATGAGCATTTGGAAGCATTTATTGCCAGTCTTTTATTGTGAAAATGTCCAGGTCCAAGTGGAAAGCCTGTGTCACACGGACAGTCTTGACTGGAAATGAGATCCAAATGCAAGTCTGGCAACCACATGGGTCCTGGCAGTTCTCTTTGCACCCTGTGCTCCATTTCCCTCCCTCCACCCCCTCATTTTGTCTCCCTCCACTGATTCATGCTGACACCTAGCCCCAAGGTTCCAATAATATATATATTTTTTCATAGATCTTACTGTGTTGCAATCTGGTGCTAGGCACTAGGCATTCAGTAGCACAGTCGCTACCCTCCTGGGGCTTTCATTCTAGAGGAGGATTCAGCCTAGACATATGACCACACAAACCATTTTATAGTTGAAACTGTTAAAAAGTAAACAATATTTCTGCTTTGAGTCATGATACAGTAATCCGGATTAGACTTAACCCTCTTGTTAGAAACGACTAGAAACTTGGAGAAAATATGTGCAACAACAATATATAGACTTTGGACAGGAGGCATTATTGCAGGACTGTGATTCCAAAAGAAAGGAAACAAGTGAAGCAAGCCTTATGATTGTCCTGGCTTTCTAACTTGAGGCATTTTCTAGACCATGCTCACCGAGCTGAAGAGAAAGTGTTTGGGGAGGAATATAGATGGTTGGAATTTGCAGGAGGGAACTGCGCAGAGAAAAAGCTCCGGAAATATGCCTAGGATTCCCCTTGAGTATGTTGGAGACAATTTCTGGACTGCAGCACAGGGAGGGGGAATCCAAACAGAGCCTGGCAATCTCACTGAGGTGAAGAGAATGAAGTTGGGGAGGCCAAGGGAGCTAGAACTGAAAGGGCAGAGTTTCAGAAGGAAGATCTTCAGAGATCTGCATAGGGCTTCCCTTAAGTCTTTGGCTAAAGCCAACCCGCACGTGTATGGAGTGAAAGCTGGGCAAGAACAACCAGGGAAATAGTAGTTATTGATAAGATAAACAATTCCCAGAGTTCACACAAGGCCGGGAATTACTCAGGTTCCCTCCAGCCAGAGTGCAGGCCATGTTGAATATGTGGGGTCCTCATCAGAGATCCTAGAAGTATGCACTAGAGACAGAGTTAAATTAGCCTTAGAATAAAGGCTACTCAAGATCTGCCCTGAAGGAGTTCTAAAACAGACATGAAAGGATCAAACCAACTCACAAATAGCTGCCCACCAGAGTATGTCCACCACTCTTTATAGGAAGGTTACCAAATCTAGTGGTAAAATTCACAATGTTCAGCAAGCAATCAAAAATTACTAGACATACAAATAAGCAGGGAAATGTGACTCATCCACAGAAGGAAAATCAGTCAAAAGACAAACTCAGAAATGACAGAGATGATGCAGTTAGCAGACAGGATTTTAAAATGGCTATTATAAATATGATTTATATACTCAAGAATGTAAAGGAAAGAAATGGAACTTAGAGATAAAACTCTGAAATGAAAATTTCACTGGAGTAGAATAAAATTAGACAATACACTGTGGTAAATAAGCGAACGGGAAGAAAGCAGTAGAGTCTATCCAAAATGGAAGACAGCTGTGCCCACCACTATATCACCAACGTGAGTCTATCCAAAATGGAAGGCAGCTGTGCCCACCACTATATCACCAACGTGAATCTATCCAAAATGGAAGGCAGCTGTGCCCACCACTATATCACCAACGTGAGTCTATCCAAAATGGAAGGCAGCTGTGCCCACCACTATATCACCAACGTGAGTCTATCCAAAACGAAGCAAAGATTGGGGAAAAAATGAACTGCAGAGCCTCAGTGTCATGTGGGAAAATATTAAGTGATCCAATTATAAGTAAGCAAAATTCCAAAAGGAGAAGAGAGGAATGGAAAAAAATATTTGAAGAAATAATGGCCAAAACTTCCCAGATTTGAGAAAAGCTACAAACCCCCCAGATTCAAGGAGTTTTACAAGCCCCAAGTAGGGCTTATTAAACACACAACACTCCACAAATAGCTGAAAATCAGTAGTAAAGAGAAAACTTGTAAAAAACAGAAGAGAAAAAAAGACTTCCAATCCCAAAATATGCAAGCTTGAAGTAAATGGAACAACATTTTTAAAGTGCTGAAAAGAAAAATAGAGCTATCAACCTAGAATTTAATATCCAGCAAAAAAAGTCCTTTAAAACTGAAGGCAAAATAAATAGACACACACACACACAAACACACACACACACACACACACAAGCTGAGAAAATTTATCACCCACTGGCCTGCATTACAAGAAATATTAAACGAAGTTCTGTAGGCAAAAGGAAGAAAATACTAGGCAGAAGCTTGAATCTGCACAAAGGAATGAGAGTGCAGAAAATGGTAAATATGTGGGTAAATATGTCTTTTTTTCAGATTTAAAAACGTTTGGGAAGATAATTGTTTAAAGCAAAAATAATAACAATGTGTTGTGGCATCTATAACATGGAGAAGTAAAATGTATGCGAATAATTGAAAAGGTAGGAGGGAGAAAGGGAAGTATACTACTACTGTGAAGATCTTACATAATACATAAAGTGATGTAATATTATTTAAAGTCAGACTGATAAACATACAAATTGCAAACTGCATAGAAACTGCTAAAAATTATAGGTGTTATATGCAACTGATGAATTACTGAACTCTACATCTGAAACTAATGATGTACTCTAGGTTGGCTAATTGAATTTAAATTAAAAAAAAGAAAGCTAAAAATTAAAGGAAAGATGTATAGATAATAAGTTAATTGTGGAAGTAAAATGGGATGCTAAAATTTATAAGAGCAGGAAGAGAGGAAAAATAGAAACAAAGAACAAATGGGACAAATATAAGACAAATAGCAAGATGGTAGATATATGCACAACTATATTGATAATTATGTTAAATGCAAACGGCCTAAGAACTCCAATTAAAAAGCAAAAATTGTTAGACTGGATGAAAAAGCAAGCCCAACTAGATGACAAGAAATGCACTTTAATACAAAGGCACAGATAGGTTAAAAGTAAAAGGACAGAAAAGAATATACCATGCAGCTACTAATCAAAGGAAAGTTGAAGTGGATATATTTTTATCAGACAAATTAGACTTAGTACAATGAATATTGTCAGGGGTAAAAAGTACATTTTATAATTAAAAGAGGATCAATTAATCAACACATAGCAGTCTTTAATTGGGTATACAGCTAACAACAGAGCTTCAAAATACATGAAGCAAAGCTGAAAGAACTGAAAAGAGAAATAGACAACACATATAGTTTGAGGTTACAACACTTTCCGTAATTGATAGAACAAGTAGATGGAAAATCAGTGAGGACATAAAAGATTATCACTACCACCAACTTGACATAACTGACATTTGTAGAACGCTCTACCCAACAACCACAGAATACAATGTTTTGTAGAACACTCTACCCAACAACCACAGAATACAATGTTTTGTAGAACACTCTACCCAACAACCACAGAATACAATGTTTTTTCAAGTGTATGTGAAAAATTCACCAAGATACAATATGTACTGGGTCATATAAGTCAATAAAATTAGGAGGAATGAAATTATCCAGAGTATGGTCTCTGATTGAAATGCATTAAATTAGAGATTTAGAACTGGAAGATAGCTGGAAAATCCTAACATACTTAGATATTAAACATTACATTTTTAAAAATTTAATTTAATTTTATTATGTTATGTTAGTCACCATACATTACATCATTAGTTTTTGATGTAGTGATCCATGATTCATTGTTTTCGTATAACACCCAGTGCTCCATGCAGTAAAATAACTCATGGGCCAAATAAGAAATCACAAAGAAAAC
This sequence comes from Callorhinus ursinus, assembly GCF_003265705.2. Classification (NCBI taxonomy): domain Eukaryota; kingdom Metazoa; phylum Chordata; class Mammalia; order Carnivora; family Otariidae; genus Callorhinus; species Callorhinus ursinus. The sequence continues at coordinate 16,847,733 of NW_027397094.1, forward strand.
TTAGAAAACATTTTTTTTTAACCATATCATTATTTTTAATGTCCAGCATTTACAATACGAGGGCCAGAGCTTTCTCCCCAACTCAAGTTTACAAATTCTCAATTGGCTTGTGAGGCCAATGGGGATACTTCTTCTTGTCTAATCTGGTTTCTGGGAAGACTTCATTCAGGTCCTCAATGGTCGTCTGATCAAATGGAATTATGTTCCTCATCTTCTCCAGCTCTTTTTCATATTCCTCAATCCTGGCCTTTGAGAGAGACAAAAACTCAGCACAACTTTTCACATCTTCTTTTTCTTCAGCATCCACCTGAACAGTATATTTATCCTCTGGCACAGGAACCTTCAGGGCATTAAACTTCTTCTCAAAGTCATCTACCAAACCAGCCTTTGTCACATTGGCCTTGTAGTAAGCCCAGTCGATAGCAGGTGGTTTCTCAGGGAGAGTAGCCAACCTGGAGGAAAGTGTCTTATTCCGGGATTTCAGGGAGTTAGTAATGGCCTTCTGGTTTCGGGGTATGATCTCCCCAAAAGCTACCCAGTCAATGGTTTTTAGAGCAAGTTTTCACGCAGCTCTCTTGAGATCCTTCACCGACCCCGGCGGCCTAGAGTCCACAGCAGCCAAGGAACAGAACTGGGTCCAGAAAACATTTTGAACTGAAAATACAGCATGTCAAAATTAGTGATATGCAACTGAAGCAGTGCTGAGAGGGAAAACTATAGCTTAAAATGCTTACATTAGAAAAGAAAAAAGATCTAAAAAGTTAATTATCTAAGCTTTTAGAAACTAGAAGAACAACTTAAGCAAAGGAAAGAAATAATAAAGAGTAGAAATCAATTAAACAGAAAACGGTCCAGCAATGGTAAAATAGTTGATATTTCAAAAGCTGGATCTTTGAGAAAAATTAGTAAAATGGATAAAGTGCTAGGTAGGCTAATTAAAAAAGAAAGACACCTCATTTACACACACACTCAATGAAGCATGAACTAGTAATATCAGGAATGAAAAAGGGACATCACTATAGATCCTTCAGATATTAAAAGGACAATAAAAGAGCGTTATAAACAATCTTATGCCAAATCATATAAGTTAAATGGAATGGACCACTTCACTGAAAGACACAACCTATTAAAATTGACCCAAAAGGAAACAGAAGCCCTGAATATCCCTAAGAAATTGATGTCATAATTTGAAATCTTCCCCTGAAAAAACTTGAGGGCTTAGATGGTTTCACTGGTGAGTTGTATTAAAATACCAAAAATACTAATTAATCATACCAATATTGCATAAGAGAGAAGAATCCTGATCCACTTATGTCATGAGGCCAACACTACCTGGTACCAAAATCAGACAAAGACATTATTTAAAAAAATATAAAGGAAAAAAGCTATAGATCAGTATCGTCCATGAAAACAAATGCAAAACTACCTAAAAATATTAGGAAATAAAATCCAGTAGCATTTTAAAATAATAATGCATCATGGTCAAGTGGGATTTATGCCAAGGATCTTGGGTAAGTGTAGTAGTTAATTTTTTGTAATCTTGACTAGGCTATAGATACTACCCTGTGATATAATCACTGTGAAGATCTTTTAGAAATGTGTTTAACATCCAATCCGTTGAAAGGTCTTAAGAGCAAAAACAGTTTTCCCAGAGAAGAAATTCTGCCTCAAGACTGCAATATCACATCTTGCCTGAGTCTACCCTTCAGATTTCAGATTTGTCAACCCCCCAATTATGTGAGCCAGTTCCTTAAAATAATCTATATACCTCTATTCTATCTTATCCTTTCTATCATCTATCATCTATCTATTGATATATAAAATCTTCCAATCTGTCTATATCTATATCTAATCTTCTGTTAGTTCTATTTCTCTGGAGAATGCTGACACAAAAAATTTGTTTAGCATTTTAAATTCAAAGTAATTTGCCATATTAACAGAATAAAGGAGAAAAGCCATTTGATAATTTCAGTAGATGCAGAAAAAGTATTGGACAAAATTCAACACCCAATCATGATAAAAATTCTTAGCAGACTAGAAATAAAAAGGAACTTTCTCAACCTCTTAAAGGCATCTATGAAAATCATACAGCTAACATATTTAAGGGGAAAGACTGAATGCTTTTCCCCTAAGATTAGGAATAAGCAAGGATATCTGCCTTCACCACTTCTACTCAACATTATGTTGGCAGTCCTAGGCAGCTCACTAGGAGAAGAGATAGGAAGAAGTGGCATGAAACTGAAAAAAGTAAAGCTCTATTTATTTGCAGTTAACATGATCAGATACATAGGATATAAACGTGGACGCCTAAGGAATCTACAAAAAAGCTACTAGAAAAAATATACAAATTTAGAAATGTCACAGCAAAGAAGGTCAATATACAAAAACCAATTGTGTTTCTATATACTAGCAATGAATTGGAAAATAAATTTTTAAAATGTCCTTTACAAGATTATAAAAAAACATGGAACGATAGTTCAGTATATGTAAGATCTATATGTTAAAAACTACAAAACATTGCTGAAATTTAAAAATACCCAAATAAAGAAATAGACTATATTCATCCTTTGGAAGATTAATGTGTTAAGATACTCTTTCCAGATTGATATGTATGTAGAGATTCAGTGCCATCCAAATGAAATCCTAGCAGGTTTTTTGTTTTTGTTTTTGTAGAAATTGACAAGCCAATTCTAATATGTATATGAAAATTGTTGAGAAGAACAAAGTTGGAGGACTTAGTCTGATTTAAGACTTACTATAAATCCACAGTAATAAGATGGTGTGGTATGGAAAGTCCAAAAATAGCCCCAGACATATAGAGTTGAATTTTTTTGGACAAATATGCCAAAATAATTCAGTGAGGAAAGGACAGACTTTTCAACAGGTGCTAGAAGAATATCCATTTGGGAAAAAAAATTATCTTGACTCTTACCTCATGCCATATACAAATATTAACTTCACATGGACCATAAATGCAAACAGAAAAACTAAAACTATGTCTAGAAGAAAACATAGGAGGAACGGTAGTGTATGTACTGGAAGAACCCACCAGAACCCACCACCGTGTCATGGGGAGAGCGAACAAGTTGGCCTGGGGAGGGTCAGGAACCAGGCAGCTCAGTAGGCCTCTGCCATGAAGACCTGGGAGCTTCTTCCTAGGATGCGGGAGAAAGTGCACAGCACCACCTGTGAAGTAGCCTGCCCCCAGCCCCCAAGAATTTAAATCTGAATCTAAACAAACCTGTAGAGCTAACCTTCATCAATAGGAAAAACAAGAGGGCAGAGAAACAAGATTCATGTCACCACAAAAAAGCAAATGGACAAGTCTAGAATATGGAGCATTCCAGGGGTATCAGCTTTGGTCCTCTGAAAAGAGACTCCAAGATGGGATGAGATGTGTAAGAGAAGTCCTGGGGGAAACATCTGCGAGGGAAAATGAGAAGGGGCTGGTCTGGGAGAGCTACTGGAGAGTAGTGCAGTTCTAACCTCTGCAGAGCAAAGAGGGAAGCAAAGGAGGTTGGGTCAGAAAAATCTTAGGGTATAGTTAAGCTTGTAGTCATCTGCATAGTCATTCTCTAGGATGTTGGCCAGAGTGGCCTTGGCTCCAACCGCCTTTCAACCAGTTAGCAAATTCTGGGGAGAGAGAGAGAGAAGAGAGATTATGATCCATATGGCCAGGGGAAATAGCAATGTGCCCAGATTCATGACCCACCCCCCACCCAGGGCAGGTGGTCCACTCTGGTCTGTGCAGCTTCTCAATCCGTGTCAACTTTCAGCAGGAGAGTGTCGGGACAGATCACTCCAGCATCTCTGTGGAGAGGGGCAGGGTAGGGATAGAGTTGGGTTGGAGCGACACCATTTAGGAAGCATTACAAAAGGTACTTTGCAATTTAACACCGGAATATTTTCCGATCACCTCAAGATAAATAGGTTCACTCACCTTGAGCTACAGTGCCTGATTGGGATGGGGTTGATTTTATTTAGCTCTTTGTAACACTACTTGTCACTCATGCTTCCCTAGAACTTCATGGGGCTCACCCTTGGGCAGACCCTGATCTCAGAAATCTCTCCAAAAGCCTGAAAGGGAACATGAAAAAAGGAAGTTTTAAGTTGATCCTAGCACATAATAATGGCAGTTGAATTTTTCCCAGCTCCTAGAAGGCTGGTCCCAGCTGGATGGACCTGGTGAATGGAAAGAAAGCTCCTGGTTGTTGAAGTGCGTGCGTTAAGCAGGGGCTGCTTCCTGGGCTCCAGGAACTGAACCAGCCTGGTGTGGATCCACTTAAGGCAGGCTGATGGATGCAGTGGCCTATCAGGACCCTTCCTCCTTATATTTCAGATAAATTGAATGTGAATAGACTGATTTGTTAGGCCAGACGTTCTGAAGCCAATTTGATGATAGACCTTTTGATTTTGAAGTAGCTATTTGGACAAAGCTGCATGAAAATGTCTGTATTACTATGAAAATTGCCATTTATTGTTGGTAAGAAGTGTGCACAATTCTTGGGTTATATGTCTTCCAGGCACCTCACCCCATCTCTCACTCCCAATCCTCACCCCTAAGGTGGGCATCTGCAGTGGGGTGAGGCCCATGAATAGGCTAAGGATATGTATTGGTTTTCTAGTGATGCTGTAAAAATTACCACAAACTTGGTGCTTTGAATTTACTATCTTACACTTTTGTAGGTAAGAAGTCTAATACGTATCTCACTGAGCTAAAATCAAGGTGTTATTAGTGCTTCATTCCTTTCTGGAGGCTCTAAGGGAGAATCTATCCTTCCCCTTCCTGCGTTCTGAAGGCTGCCCCCTTCCTTGGCTCCCGACCCCCTGCCTACATCTTCAAAGCCAGCAACATTGCATTTCTCTGACTGTTCTTCCATATTTCAGTCCCTCTGACTCTCCTTTTCTGCTTCCTTCGTCTACTTCTAAGGCCCTTTTTGATTACATGAGGCCCACTCGGAAAATTCAGGATAAGTCTCCCTACCTTAAGGTCAGCCCATCAACAGCCTTAATTCCATCTGCAAGCTTCCTTCCCTTTTGCCATATAACAGTCACAAATTCCAGGGCCTGGGATGGGACATGTTAGGGGGGGCGGTGGTGGCATTAGTCTGCCTACCACAGGACTTGTTTTTAATTACCTGGTAAGATCACCAGAATGTCTCCAAGGAAGGGACATTTAAACCAGGAGAGTAGTTGGAAAACTATTGCAATGAATAGTTCAGGCAAGAAGTAATGATGATGTGGCCCAGATGGGCAGCAGTGGAGAGATGGGGGAAAAACAGATTTAAGAGCCATTTGGGAAGCAGCTTGACAGAGCGGGTCGCCACTCCAGAGCAATGGAATCTATTATCATCCTGACACAAGCACAGATGAGACCCACAGTTTTGATTGGGAGGAGATAATGTCTGGATTAATGCCGACCAGATCCCCCAGAGTCAAGGCCAGACGAGAAATAGAACCATTTCATCAGGAATAGGCTCTTCCTAAGCCAATCTTGGGTGTTACGGTCAGTTTTAATCCTGTATGTTATTTACCTCTTAAACACGTGCACTTAATGGATTGTTTGCAAAGATGGCCTCCAGAAATTCCTTCCATCCCTGATCACAAGCATCACTCCTCCTAGCAAGAGGGAGAGTCCATTTCCCTTCCCTTTGGATCGGGGCTGGCCCCAGACTTGCTTTGGCTAAAAGAATGTGGTGGAAGTTATGTTGTGTGACTTCTAAGCTTCAGTCACCTGAAGCCGGGCTACCAATACTCTTGCTCTCTTGAAATGCTTCTCTGTACAGAGAGGTGGTCTGGCCTTCTGGTGGATGGGCGGCTTTGGAAGAGAGCTGAGTTGGTAGACCAAGCCAACTGCCAGATGTGTGAGCAAGGACATTGGGGCCAGCCAGTCTCCTGCTTGCTGTTTTAGCTCAGGATGCCATAATACATTAGCATTGACTGGGGCGGTATGAACCACAGGCTTTTCTTTCTTGCAGTCCCAGAGCCTGGAGGTCCAAGATCAGGGTTACTAGCATGGCTTAGTTCTGGTGAAGGTTATCTTCCCACCATGGGAAGAAAGAGGGCTAGCTCTCCTCCAGTTCTTATAAGGACACCAATCCATCACAGGAGCTCCTCTCGTATGACCATCCTATTGGGAGTTAGGTTTCAACGTATGAATTTGGGGAGGATACAAACATGCTGTCCATAACACCAACCGAGTACAAACAGGTGAAGAAGCCCAGCCGACAACACAAGGAACTGAGAGGAACCATCACAGCCGACCCCTGCCCAAACACCAACCCACAGGGGCAGGAGCAAATAAATGGTGGCTATTGTAAGCCAGTGAGTTTTGGTGTGGCTTGATGGACAGCAAGAGGACTCATATGCCTTTCCCACTGCTCCCCCTCACCAAAAACCTACAAGGGATTTCTGTTATGAAAAGGGCAGAATACCCAAATGAATAAATAGCAAAGAGCAAAAGAAACCTTGTCTAGCCAAATAAATGCCTTGTGCAATAGAAGCACTCAATGATTATTTGCACTCTTTGCTTCATTTAGTCACAATGAATGGATAGATGCACAGCCTGCCTTACCTTTGGAGGGCCTTGGCCATTTACAAGGCACTGTCACTTGCTTGCATTCTCTCTCCATTACTGAGATGACAGATGGCGCCCACCTGGGCTGTAAGTAGAAGAGGAGCCCTGGGATGATGAGGAAGACCCCAATAGGGTTCCTGGGGGCTGGCAAGAGAGTGCTGAGGACAAGAACTGAAGGGAGACTCTCCCATGATGGCTTGTGCCCCTTCTCCATGCTAAGGTGGTTAGTGGACCAGCAGGTGCACACGTCTTCCAGCGCTAGGACCCTGGTGGAATGTAAAGATGCATAAAAGTATTCTCACTGCTCCCAGGAAGTCTTGTTGGGGAGGCAAAGTGAGCTACTGCTGAAAAGTGTTTACTGTTCCTCTCTCTTTGACTGTAAGGCACTCTAAGTTGCCAACCTATACCTATCAGGACTTGAGATCTAGAGAAGAGTCACAGAAGGGAGAACAGGGGTGTGTTTGTGTGTGTGTGTGGGGGGGGGCTTCCACAGAAGAAACAGAAGAAGTAGCTTTCTTTGCTACTTTGACCTGCCACCTCTCAGACGGAACTGCCTCGGGAGGCAAGTTGGCATGTTCCCCCCGGCTATAGAACGGTGTGTACGTCTCATCCTTTGTGGTTGAGACAGCAAGGGCTCTCTGGTATATCTGAATTGCTATTACAAGAATTATCATTTATTAAACATCTAACCTGTGCCAACTGGCATACCCAATGTTTGATTTTGTGTCATTTAATCCTTACAATACCACCTACGAGGTAGGTATTGTTCTTAATCCCATTTACAGACCAGGAAACCGAGGCTCAGATGGGTTAAATCACTTCTTGGCTATGTAACTTGTCCAAGCTCACACAGCTAGTGAGTGACCAAACCGGGATTCAAGCCCCTGTTCATCTGACTTCCAGTCACTTGCACGACCACTTTGCAAAGGCCATACGTAGTCATTTCCTAAAAAAGAAATCAATTTACCCCAAAACATCTTGATGCTTCCTCTTTTATAACATCAAATTCACTGAGCTGTGGTTCATAAAGCTTTTATGTCCTTTCTCTTTGCAGAGTGCAAAAGCTACCAAGACCTAATTTTCCTGAACATGACACTGGTCCTTCTCTTCGTATGTTTATTTATTATAAAGTGAAAAATTAACTCGGTCACTTTAACACCCAACTTATTTGTCTAATGTTGCTGATCTTTTTTCTCTTTTAAATAAAAGCTGTTGTTCCCTTGTGCACCATGTGGCCCTGAGTGCCCACAATGTCTGTCACAGAGAGAGAGGACCTGTATCTCCAGAACGCCATCTCCGGGAGGAGAAAACACCATCTCCTCTTGGGGACGAGCAAGCCAGCTCGGGAGGGCAGTCACCAAAACATGCAGCAGCAGGAGTGGGCCAGCCTGGACCCACCCTCATCCTGGCTTTCAGAACTTTGTCCAATCATCTTGTCTCTCTGAGCTTCATTACCCTTCCCTCCAAATTAGCGTGAGCATGTTATAACATTTTTGAACTTTCTGACACAAAATAGTAACCCAGTAATTGTTAGATGAATCCACATTTTTTCATAGCATGGTTTCAGGCCTATAGGTGCGTTTAAATATGCCCCTCACAAAATATACCTATGAGACATTTAAAAATATATTTCTAAGATGTCTAGTGCTTTAGACACTACAGAGCAAATGTATTTATTTCAAAGCCTGGATTACACAGCCTAGGAAGCGTGTCAGAAACTTGCACATCTTCAAACTTCAGAACTCTGAATATCCTGAAGGATGCCGTGGCCGGGCCCATATTTAGACTCCTGACTGTGAGAGATGTCCGGGGCTGAGGTGGCAGTCCAGTGGGAAGCTCATGGGCTCCTGAGGCAGACAGGTGGATGTGTGCATGATCTGGAGCAAGTAACTTTTCTCTCCACCTCAGCTTCCTCCTCTGCAAAACGAGTCAAAATCATTGTGCAATGAGGCTTTGTAAGTGCAGGTTTGCAAACTCCAGGCCCTCGGTGGGCGTCAGCACTCGCCACCTGGCCCTGCAGGTGCTGGAGGGGAGGTTGGATAGCTACGCAGTCGTGCCACTGAGTCATGGCCACGTCTGGGGTAGAGCGGGGGGCTGGCCTCCTTCGGCAGTTTGTAATCGGTGATATTTGAATTCTTACATCTCCAAGGGAGTGCCTCAGGATAACACCCTGAATAGGCTTGTTGGTTAGTCTGATTCCTTCAGCCAGGGAGCTCTGATTTGATCTCTTTGTTACACTGAAGCTTTGAATCAGATCTTTGTTGTGGAAAAGGTTCCAGTGAAAAAAGTCAGGGTTGGAGACCACTGGATAGTGTAAGTGTTTGGGTTGCTTTGGCTTCTCATTCTCAGCCCCGCTGAGCTGCCTTCTGTAAGCTCATGACTGCCCTGGATTAGACACAGAAGGTACTTGTCCCACTGTTGGGTAGAGCTGAGCTGTCTTAGATTAGCCAGGGGCCACATGTGGCTACTGAGCACTGGGAATGGGCCTGTGCTAGTTGAGATGTGCTGGAAGTACAGGGTATATACCGGATCTGGAAGGCTTTGTACAAAACAAAGAAGGTAAACTATTTCACTGATAATCTTGTTATATTGATTACATGTTGAAATAATATTTTGGATATATAAGGTTAACAAAATACAACATTTGAATCACTTTTGTCTGTTTATTTTTACATTTTCAAATGTAGTTACCAGAAAAAAGGTTTTCCAGAGAAGACATCCAGGCCGACAGGTACACGAAAAGGTGTTCAATATCACTAATTATCAGAGGAATGCAAATCAAAACCACAATGAGATATCGCCTTATGCCTGTTAGAATGGCTAAAATCAAGAAGACAAGAAACAGCAAGTGTTGGAGAAGATCTGGAGAGAGAAGAACCCTCATGCACTGTTGGGGGAAATGTAAATTGGTACGGGCACTGAGAAAAACAGCATGGAGTTCTTCAAAAAATTAAAAAAGAACCACCGTATGATCCAGTAATTCCACTTTTGGGTATTTATCCAAAGGAAACAAAATCACTCTCTCAAAAACATGCACCCTCATGTTCACTGTAGTAGTAGTATTTATAATAGTCAAGCCATAGAAACAACCCAAGTGTCCGTTGACGGATGAATGGATCGAGAAAACGTGGCATACATATACAATGGGATATTATTCGGCCACACAAAATGAGGAGATCCTGCCATTTGGGACAACATGGATGAAACGTGAAGGGATTATGCTCAGTGAAATAAGTCAGATGTTTAAAAGACAGATACTATATGATCTCACTCATATGTGGAATCTGAAAAATACTGAACTCACAGTTATAGAGAACAGATTGGTAGTTGCCAGAGGTGGGGGGGGGGTGCCAAATGGGTGAAGGTGATCAAAAAGTATAAACTTCTAGTTGTAGGATTTTTAAAAACTTACATCTGTGGCTCACATTATATTTCTATTGGGCAGCATAGTATAGAGCTTCCTTGCCTCCCAAGTGCCTTCCTGGACCTTTTTCCGTCTGCCTCATACAATAGTTTTGTGCTAAGGTTGGTGTGTCCTAGGTGCCCAGGAGTCATGTGGACAGAAAGCTGAGATTTCGTCCTGCTTATGATCTCAGTGACTTTGACCAAGTCTGTTTCCTTCTCTGTAAAATGGGGGTTGCCGGCAGCCACACACGGGCTCTTGGAAGGCTCAGACTAAACGATGTGCAGGACGCTCAAGTGGTAGAGTGGGTGTCATTATCCTTATCGTGATGAGGATGAGAAAACCCCGCCCAGAGAAGCAAAATGGTTTTTCCCCTCTACTGGGCCAGCTCTCCTTCCCCTCTCTCCTATGGGAAGTCCACCACTAACTTCAAGGTTATACATCTGTTCCCTCCTAACCTGATGCTCCAGTGAGTTGTCAGATTAATTTGAGAGGAGAGGGCCCCTGCAAAGGGCAGGTTTGCCCTTTGGCCCATCCCAACCTTTTGGGATTTCAAGCCAGGAAGATAAACAAAACTGACCTCAAAGAACTGTACAAAATAGGCCCTGGGTCAAGCAGCTTGTTCATGCAGCAGCTTTTCTTGCAAGTAACCAGTGGGTTTTGAATCTTTACCAGGCCATTCTTTACAATGACTCTTTCACCCGCAGAAGATGGTGTCCCTCGTTCTCTGTGTTCAGCGGGAAAACAGAGTGTTCCTGTTGAACACAGAGATTGAGTGTTCTATTTCAAGACATCCAACCAAACAATGGCAGAGGCTACAGCAGTATCCAGGGGCTGGGGGAGCAAGGAGGTGAGGTGAGAAGGAGGGCTGTAGTTGCGAGACAGAGGCGGAGTAACGGGCCACGGGCAGCCCGGGAAGGAGGCAGCATGGAGAAGTGGCCATGACATTCACACTCCAGGGATGAGTGGTCTCTTAAACACAGATGGGTTGGACACATTCTCTGTTTTGGAGAAGAGTCAGCGGTCCTTCTCCCGGGTGAGATGACCTGGGGCCATGGTGCTACACTCAGGCTTCTCCCCCGTCTAGTGGGAGTGCCAATGTTGGGGCCCAGAGGGTCCACCCCAGATGGCCTTGCTGGAGTCTTCTGTGGCTTTGATTGTTGGATAGCAGGGTAGCGCCAACCAGGGAGGAGCCACACCCTCTAAAATGCAGCCACAAATGCATCCCTGAGTGCTCAGGGTTGGGTGGGGAAGGTATGGACCCGAGAGGATGGAGAGGTGCTGTTAATGCCCTGCACCTGGCAGTTCGTAGCAGTTGACGCAGGCAAGCAGCGGGAGAAGGGGCCAAGGGGGGGGCGTGGCCGGTCCTCCTGGCGCCGGGAAAGCCTTCCACACAGCTAGCCGTATTCCTGGCCTTCTCATGGCTGCCATCTCCAAGGCAACGCCCATCCCCTCTAGAGGGCATGATGTCGTTTTGTGACTCGGTTCCAGTTTGCAGGCTGCTCTCGGTGGGCACTTTCCTTGGCTTTCTCCTGCATGCCACCTTGCTGGGCAGGCTCCCTGCAGCGGGATTGACACCTGCCCTGCCATTTTCCTGACTCCCAAAGGCTGCCTCTAGAGAGGGGGTGTCAGGTGCCTGCTCGGGGCCAGGATGAGTGCCCCTCAACGTGTCAGCTCCCACCCTCCAGCGCCCTGTCTGCTCAGCTCCTCCCCTGGGTGCATTCCGTGCCTGGCAGGGGCCAGAGGTAGGGGTGGGGCCCAGCACTGGTCCCAGTGGGCTGGACCCACAGACTCTGGTTTCTGCCTTCCAGCTCTGGCACATCAGCTCTGGTCACCCCAAGCTTTGGCTCTCTTTCAGCTTGGGGTCCGCTTCACGGTAGCAAGCAGAACAATGATCGCTTGTGGAATCATTCACCTTGCATACCCTGCCTCCCAAACCCAGCCAGGGTCCATGCAGGGGGCCTGGGGACAAGTGGGGGCTCTGCAGGCCTGCACTTCCAGACAGCTTCTCCGTTCTCCCTCTCATTGCAAGCACCCCAAGTCCCATGGGACCCTCAGCCATGTAGTACCATTTAGGAGACTGTGCTATTCCACAAATGACCTGCTTTCTAGAACCAGACCACTCACCAAAAGTCCCTCATGCCTTCACTTATTTCCCCTGTCAGGGGAGCCATTGTGAATTGCTCCCATGACCTACAGCAACGAATTTGGGTTTCTAAGTGGCTTCTTACTAGTATATCACATGGGACACATTACTTAACTTTTCTGTTCTCCAGGTCCCTCATGTAGAATATGGGTAAGATAATAGTTCCGGGAGGACTGAGTAGAAATGTGAAGCCAACAGGCAACCACCTGACACGTGTTGCTGCTCTGAGTGAGCTAGTGTGGAAGCAGCCTGAGAGTGAGCTCCCTGAGACTTTCTTGCCCTTTTTTTTTTTTTAAGATTTTTAATTATTTATTTGACAGAGAGGGACACAGCGAGAGAGGGAACACAAGCAGGGGGAGTGGGAGAGGGAGAAGCAGGCTTCCTGCTGAGCAGGGAGCCCGATGTGGGGCTCGATCCCAGGACCGTGGGATCATGACCTGAGCTGAAGGCAAACGCTTAACGACTGAGCCACCCAGGCGCCCCGTGTGATATCTGTATTCTACAGCTTAGATTGCTGCTCACAGTTTCACTCTATCAGGATTTATCTTATGTAGCAAATGCAAACCCAAACCATGGACAGGTGTTGGCTACGCTTCCGGTGCTAGGTTTGTGAGGTGTCCGTTTTTCCCCTCACAGCCTGATGTTCTTCACTCGGCCCCCTGCCGTCTTCCCTGAAATGCAGTTCTGATAGGTGACTCCTTCTCAAATTGTCTGGATTCAACTTCAGTAAACCTTGGCATGAGTGGGAGTCTCTGCTCTCCGTGGTTTTAATAATCGTGTCATATCTCAAAGGAAATTTCCCTTCCCGCTACCAGTTAAAAGCATCCTTTACTGGTGGGTTCCCTAGACTCCAAGCTCCTTAGAGGCAGGAAGCGGGTCGGGCTTGCAGACTCTGTGGCCTCCAGGGCTGGCGCCTGTTGTGCCTGCCTCTCTGCTGACGGGCTGCGCCAGGTCTTCACTTCCTGCTCCCGCTCACCCATCAGTGCCCAGCATGGCAGCGGGCGGCCGGCACAGTCTCTGAGGCAGAATGGAAAGCAATAGCAGGAGCAACTTGCACTCCCATCACCTGGAGCACAGAAGGGCCTCCCTGGGCCACGTGTGCCCTCAGACAGGAGCTCAGCTTGAGCTGGATATTAGTGCCACAAAGTGAGTCACTGTCCCTAAGCAGGCCATCGGAAATGTTGGAGAGCTCATCCATGGAAGGGAAGAGTGATTTGACGTTGGTGGTATACTGTCTCCTTGTGACTTCCTTGGGTCCCTTATGGCCAGTTCGAAATGAGACCTCATGGGGGAGACCTGCTGCACACCGAGCCCAGCTCCCTCGAGGACACAGGGGCTCCTAGACAAGCCTGCTGATGTCCGAGCCCCAGTTGACCCAGAGCTGCCTACCTGGGGGCTTGGGACTTCGAGCCATTAATGAAAGTCATAAAGGTGGGAGGGGTGGCAGGGCCTAACAGGAGTTTTTGAGACAGGTGTGGAAGAGGTCAGGGTTAGCCGGGAGCCAGGGAAGCTCCAGTCCTCCAAGGAAGGGCCACGGGACCTCCAAAGGCTCTGAAATCCATCAGGCAGATAGATGCAGTGGGAAAAGAAAAGAAGGCTCTGGGTTGGGTTACTGAGCCTGGTCCTGCTCTGCAAGTAATCAGTCACGCCTCAAGCTATATCTACAACTCAAGGAAAACAGAAGAGACAAGGGCTTTAGCCTGCTGTCCATAATGAGGCTTCAGAGAACCTGTGAACTCTAAAGGGATAGGCCTTTTTTGTGGGCCCATGATATTCTTTTCAGATTCTCAAAAGGGTCCCTGACCCCCCAAAATAAGAATCACTATACAGTGTGATCACTGGGGCTCTTTCCATCACATACATTCTAGATTTCTGAATTACAGATGTTTGGTCCCGTCCACAGGTTTCTAACATTGATAGAGGTATTGTCTCAATCTGGCCCCAGGCAATATGACTCTCATTGGACCTGGAGGTGTGACTCTGAGGGGCCCTGGGGGTGTGACTCTGAGGGGCCCTGG
>NW_027397094.1:16861886-17006599 GCF_003265705.2 Callorhinus ursinus
CCTGGGGGTGTGACTCTGAGGGGCCCTGGGGGTGTGACTCTGAGGGGGCCCATGTGACAGATTTGTCCCCGAGAAGAAGCTGGGTGAGAGGGTCTGTTGGATTGCACTTGTATTTCTTCCTTGCACTGTGGAAATAAATGCACTCTCCAAAGTGCTGTGCTCTTCCGGAGTAATTGGACACAGATGCTCCTGTTAGGGCCATTTCCTTTTGTTCCTTGGCCACAGGCTCTGGGCGTCTCTTTGGGCAGCAGCGGGGAGCTGCTTGGGAGCGGCTCTTGTCTCCATCCTCCTGTTTTCTGGATGTGATCTGGTGCGGTTCTTGTACCACATCAGGGGGTGGCTGCCACCTGAGCCCCAGGGCCCTTGCTAGAGAGGAAAATGCCGTCCACGGTAGCTCGCAGCCCCCTAAGCCCCCGTAGCTTCTGGATGCACAGAAATAGTTTTGTCAGTTTTCTCTACAAAACCTTATTTTTCCCTGCTGTCTTTAGGACAGGGCAGAAATTCATAAACCGAGCTAGTTTGGGGCGTGGGGGTTTCAGCCTCACCAACTGGATGAAGTGAACACCCAGTCCCTGCGGATGTCATGCTTACTGGGTGGACTCTCTTGTTCCACAGCTCCAACTTTTTGGGGGTGAGACCCTTGACCAAGCATCAGTTCCAGGTCAGCCACCAGGATGTGGAGGCAAAAAAGAGAAATACTTGAACCTCCAAAGGCAAATGATCTGAACTGAGTTCCCCAGTCTTTTTGGGAGAAGACGTCTCCCCTTGCAGGCGTCACCACAGGCTGTTTCTAGAAATCCAGGCCAAACCAGCCCACAGGCCTCAAGATTGCCGGGCCAGCCCTCCCCTGGACCTGCCGCTCCTGGATTCATGCTCGTGGGCAGCTCATTTTTTTGTATACATTTTGTTTTTCCCCAGACAACTCTCAGCCCCCGTTTAGAATAGGCCTGCCAGTTTGCATATCCTTTTGGCAGGAGAGGTGGAGAATTTCATTTTTCCACCCAAAGGCCTCATGGCTAATACCCTGCCAGACGCTGGGCGGCCTCAGCAGCCGGCCGGAACCTAGCTCTCCCGGAGGACGGAGGCAATATTTTCCCTGGACAAGATGAGCAAGAAGGGCTTTTCCAGCGAAGCCCAAGCTCCTGAGCCCCGTGCCATAAATGAGCCCCGCATCATTGACATTGGCCTTTCTGTCAGCCAGGCCTAGGCCTGGCCCCGTCACAGGGAAATGAGGAGGAGCCAGGCCTCAGAGGAGTGGGGTGGATTCTGCCCTACCGCATGGACATCGTTAGATCTTGGGTGGATTTTCTTGTCTCCCTCATTGTGAAAGATCTTGTAAAGATCTTGAAGAGACGAATCCCTAGTGTCCTGACGCCTGGGGTCACCTGACCCAGGGGAAGTAATCATCCCTGATCTTTGTCCAGGTCCTTACAGTTTGCCAGGACAGTGTCTCCTGTGGCCTGGACAGAGCTGACGGTGGGCAGACGCCCCCTCTGATCACATCCCCCTTTTACGGGGGCTCTTCCCCCCTCACCCACACATGCTCAGCTCTGCGGGGGACCTTGTCGTTTGTTTTCTTTCCCTTTCCAGGTCCTCAGCCCTCTGCTGGGTTTCCTGGCTTCTTCCATCCCATATATGTATTTCCCCCCGCTTTAAATTCCTTGGCTGTGGGAGCTCCTTGCTAAAGCCTTCCCCACCATCTCCTTGCTCCTACCTCTGGGCTGCTGCGCAGGGCAGACCCTTGTCCCTTTCTGTCTTCTCTCAGGAAAGCCTTGCCTCCCTTCCTGTCGCAGGTGGGTCACTTCAGAGTCCCTTCCTCAGTCCCCTGTCCCCCTGCCACCTTCCCTCCACAGAACCTTCCTCTGGCATTCTGGAAAAGGAGGCCGCTGCCTGGCCTCAGCTCTCCTCTCCTCCCCTCGCTCTCACGGCCACCTGTGACGTGGTGTGGCCAAGGTGTCCGACCCCTTCCTGACGTGCCTTCCTCCTCTGTGAGGGGAGTGATGCTGGCGCCGTCTCTGAGCGCTCCTGTGAGGATCCAACAGCACACAGCGAGGAAGGACCCGGCCCCAGAGTAATCGCTGTGTGAGTGAGAGCGGCTTTATTCTGGCAACTTCGGAGACAACCTTGCGTGTTCAAAGCTTGCCCTCCACATAGTCTCTTAGCTTATCCCTCCCACCCAGGAGGACAGGCTTCTCCCTGTCTCCACACGACTGAATCCAAGCTTCTGGAGAGGGGCTTCGGGCCCCTCCCAGGCAGGCGTGCCTCCTCCGCCCCAGGCCCGGGCTCTGCCCTCACCAACGGATGCCCCCCCTTCCACGCCAGGTACTTCTGTCTCCTCTGATCTTACTCATGTGGCTTTGCATCCTTTCCCTTTTTTTACTCTTTTTTTTTTTTTTTGGTCATTTCTGCCATCCCAAAGTAAACCAAAACAAGGCTCCCTTTTTTCTATTCAAATGTGTATCAGTTATCTACAGCCACAAAACACTGCAGAAAATATCACAATTCGGGGACTTAGAACAATGGCATTCATTGAGCTGATAGTTCTGTGGGTTAAGGTTTGGGGATCTCAGCAGTCAGTTCTTATCTTGGATCTCCTCACATGTCTGCAGTCAGGCGGCACTGGGGCATCAGGATGACCCAGCCACGTGTCTCTCCTCTGCCCCAGGGCGAGCCCAGAACGTTCTTTTGGTGGGAGCAGAGAATAAGCCCAAATGTGTGAGCCTTCTCAATCCTCTAGTTGGGTCCCGTTGGCCAACGCCGAGCAGGTCCCGTGACCGGTCCCGGAGTCCGCGGGGAGGCGCTCCAGGGCCACGGTGAGGAGGATGAAGGCTGAGGCCATGAGGCAACCAGCCCCCCCCAGACGGCACGCTTTCCGGCGGCCGGGAGCGTGTTCATCTCTCTGTGTCACACCGGTCTGTCTACACACCTGCCTTTCTCCCTCGCCCTCGGGCACCAGCTCCTGTGGGGGCAGGGACTGCGTTTTATTCACCATCGTGTCACCGCTGCCGGCCGGAGGTCCTCGCTGGTGGCTGACTGGAAGGAATTTGTTCTCCCAGCTCAGTCTCAGTCTCAAAGAGCTCATTATGCTCTGCTTTTAAACAGACGTCTCTCTCATCTGTAGCCAAATGCCTTGCCCCCACTGCCCCTCTGAGCTCCCCGCTGACTCATGGTCAAGTCACTTGACCAGCCGGTCTGGAGCCACCCTTCCTCCACACCCCTTTAGGCCCATGCGTAACTGGACTTTTGAAAGCCACTGCGCGCCTTTTCGCACATTCAAACTATTCATCAGCATCTCGAAGCCTCTCTCACTTGTTAGTAATGAATGGTCGTTTGCTCTTCAAAAGGTTCTCCTTCTGGCGGCCTAGGACTGTGGATAGAGCCTGGCCTTTGGCCTCAGAGAGACCCATCTTGAATCCCAGCTAACCGCCTTCTGGGTCTGTGACTCTTGACCAGGAATGATGCAGAGTCTGCTCTCCTCTGAGCCTGAACTGTGGGCTCGCTCCCATTGCTCACCGGGGACATTCAGCCAGACTCTTGCAGAAGACCCAGAGGTTTTCTACACTTCTAGAAGATTCTGGACCCCAGGAAGAGGGAAAGGTTGAGTTGAGGGGTTGCATTTTTGTTCTGGAAGTAGTGGTGGGAAAAGCAGACTTTAGATTTAAACAGACCAGAATTCAATTCAGATCCCTCTCTCCTTCACCTGACCAAACCCTGGGACACAGGATATTTCTCATTTCTCTCTGCTTGTCTCCTTCTCAATCATCTCTCTCTCTCTCTCTCTTTTAAAATTTCTCTTTCCTTCTGTGTCTTGACATTAGGTTCCTTTAAGGTTCTAGCCCCTCAGATGTTCTCTTTTTATGCTCATTTTCTTGTGAAAGCCTGACTTTTCAATAGCTTATCCGAGTTGGTACCTTCCAAATTCAAATGACCAGCTCTAAAATCCCACTCAGGATCCACTCCTTCATTCCTATTTCCTGCCAGAGTGGATTCACACTGATACTCTATAAAGAGCTCAAGTCTCAGATAGAAACAGGCTCCCCATCCCGATTTGCCCGTTTCTGTTAGCTGCCCCATTTCTCCGCCCTTCCCGCGTCCCCTGGTCTCTTGTCGGCCCCTCTTGGTTTCCTCCTTCCTGTGACGACTGCCCCCATTTTCCCTCTTCCACTGAGCTTCAGATGGGCATGCCGCTTCTACTCTAGAAGGTTGTGGAAACACTAATAAGTAACCCTTCCTGGGTACATTTTCTACCCTCTTCCAAAAACGGTGATGCCACTTCTGGATTTATGGAGTAAGGAAGTGAAGTACCGATTGTTTTTTACTTCTCTGGGCTATCTTGTCAGTAAGACTATGGGCAGCATCCAGAGTTAAGATGTAAGGGGGACAGAATTCTCTATGCTTCTCTTTCTTCCTTCTCAAGAAAAGTAGTACCGACCCCACGCCCTCGGGGAATGCACATAGGCAGCCTTGGCCTCTGGCCTTTTGACATCTTCACATGTGTGAAGGAGGGTGGGAGTTTTTCCACTCCTGGCTGAGTTCTTTCCAAGAAAATGATCTCATTTATCTTGCTGAAAGGCTTATTTTTACAGTGCACACTTCATTTTCCATTATTTAATAGGCACATAATGTCCCTCGAAGTGATCTCATGCGTGGGGATTATACGCATTGTTCCAGTTCATATAGGCGCCCCAGTAAATCTCCGTATATTTCTTTCAGCACTGCGGTGATAAAAATACATTGGGCGATGTGTGCCTGCAGTTTGGTGTGAGGAAAAGTTTCAGTCTGCAGAATAAATGCTGTTGGCTTAGGAGCAGGGGCTGAGAGGTGGGGCTGGGCAGCAGATGGTTGGAGACCCCCACTCCAGGCGGGGCTTGACAGGGGCGGGAGGGGCTGGGGAGGGACAAGATGTCCACGGAAAGTTATTCGTGGTGCTTGGCAAAGGTGATAGGGCAGAATTTCTGCAGACCCAGTGTAATCGGTGTAGGGACCAGTGCAGTGGGGTTTGCAGCCGGGGAGAGCGATGGGGCCACACTCTCAATAGGACAGAGAAAAGTGGGAATTTACAGGCAGGGAGCAGGGCAGGGAGGGGAGGCCAGTGGATGGAAAACAAAGGGGAAACATCAGGGTAAGGAAGGATTCTGGCTAACCTGACCTAACAGAGTTCTTGCTGAGGGCTGGACAGGCGGTCACATGTCACCCAGGGGGAGCAGGGTAGTCCCATCAGGTAGCAAGGCGGCGGGATGTTGGAGAAGCTGACCGAGCAGAGTTCTTGCTCAAATTGGACAAAGCAGAGATGAACGCAGATGTCCAAAAGTCGAGGCCTCATTGGGAAAAAGATTCTGAAGAAGTTGATTGAGTTTGATCAAGGAGAGAATCTTTGTCAAAAAGGAAAGTCTGACTCTACAGGTTTGCTATTTACATTTAGAAAGTGATGTTTGCCAAAGCTTTCAGAACCGAGGTCCAAGATCGGAGACAGATGCCTAAGACATCCTGGGAGGCCCTTGGTGCCCTAGATTTGGGGAAGAATACTGACAAATCTCGGAAGGAATCTAAAAATTCAACCTCAGCAGCGTCTGGAAAAAAGCTCTGCCCAGTCTTGGTCTTGTTTCCAAAGGTTTGCAAGCCTAGTGAAGTTCTTGTTCAAGTGCAAATAGCTGGCAGCTACAGCTGTGTTTAAGCAAAACGTGCCTGAGAAGTGATGGCCCCTCAGTCTCAGAAATTTCCAGTGAGGAGCTTGCACACCTTCCTGAACCAAGGGAGGTGAGAGCTGTCTGGAGAATCCTGATCCTACTGCCATGATAAGAAATCAAAGCTCTAGGAAACAGTGGTGGCAATTTTTCAGGAAATGGATTTCAACTTAAAAGCAATAGGAAAAAAAGTTGCAAGTAAGCTTTTATAAATAGGAGAAAAAATTATTAATTAATCCAATTCTCTTGACTCAATTTCTTGGAAATTAGCCCTAAATCTTCCCAAGAAAGATATTTTTGAAATCCCCGCCCCCCCACCCAAGTGTTCTTCGGAATTGACCCTGATTAAAGTGTTCTTTTACAGTCTGCGTCTTTTAAGTTTTTTAAAAGATTTCATTTATTTATTTATTTGAGAGTACGCATGGGTGAGGGGGAGGGGCAGAGGGAGAGAGAGAATCTTAAGCAGACTCCCTAGTGGGCGGGGAGCCCGACACAGGGCTAGATCCCTGGACCCTGAGATCATGACCTGAGCTGAAATCAAGAGTCAGATACTTAACCAATTAAGCCACTCAGGCGCCCCACAGTCTAAGTGTTTTAATAGACTTTATTTTTTAGAGCAATTTTAGGTTTACAGAAACATTGAGTTCCCATACATCCTGTTTGCCCCCTGACTTTCCCTGTTATTAACATCTTGCATTATTGTGGTATATTTGTTACAATTGGTGAACCAACGTTGATACATGATTATGAACTAAAGTCCGCAGTTGACACTAGGGTTCACTCTCGGTGTTGTACAGTTCTGTAGGTATCTTCTGATGCTTGTGGAAAAAAGGCAAGAATTAATTCAGAGAAAACTCCTTATACTTAGAAAAAATGTCTGAGACCTGAGGTGATTGACTATTCATCTGAGTTACACGTTTTTGAGAAAGATTTATTCTGTGCAGGGTAAGGCATAAAATTTGCATTACATCTGGTCCTTCTTATAATAGTTGTATTATAGGAAATTCTCTCAGGAAGAATTTCATCATCAGAGTGAGCAATTGTGTGTATATATACGTATCTAATGGGGAATTAAAATTCAATTTTTGTATTTGTCACTGAAGACAACTTTAGACATGTTGCCTCCAGACAGCCCACATTCATGATGCAAGTTGTATCTTTACTCAGAGTGGGAAAGTTCCTTGTGTACACAACCACCATGCTCAGCAATTGTCACCATGCTTGAGCCAGGTGCCACTGGGGAGGGAGGGAGAGGGGGGAGGGAGGGCTTTGCTCCTCCTTTCCTGTTGTAGCCCTGGTTCAGCGGCGGAGGACTCCCACGCCCTCTCCCCACGTGGAGGCATGCTAGAGAGGACCAATCTGCTCTCCTTACATCCTGGGCTCTCTCTTTTCCTGGAAGAGTGGCTACTAGGATCACTCAGGGACTGACATCCACAAGCCAGGGTCTGCAGGGTCACTGCACTGAGAGGTCGTGGGCATAACCTCTGCACTTTCAGGATGACCCATGTGCAAGGCGTGCCAGTTACTGGACTCTCATCTTTCAGCTGTACACTCACTCTTTCAGACCCGCCTCTGCAATGCTGAGGCTGGTTCTCTGCAACACCCATTTCTGCTTTGCCATCTGCTCCCCATTGGACCCTGCCAATAAGGGACCTACACGGAGCCTGCAAAGGGTGTGGAGGAAGAGGGAACTCCCGGCTTCTTGTCCACTTGCTGTTCCTGGGAGCATCACCCTGCAATGCTTCTCTACCCCAGAAGCAGCAAGCCTTCCTGTTGCAGAGGATGAGGTCTTCAGTTTCTCCAACTCTTGCAGAGCCAGCCTAATGGCACCCTCTTCAGATGCCACACTACCTTCAGGCCTCGCCCACTGCAATCCAGAGTTTAGCATCACTTCAAGGAGGGTTTGCCCACTGATGACTACATCTGGTTCTTCATTCACTATTCACCGGCTATTGCTCTTCATGCATTGCTCCCACTGGTTGTAATCTGACAGAAGAGGAGAAGTTGAGTGCAGCCAGACCCACCTAGCCCCACACTCATCTTTGTAGACTGTGTGACTGCCAGGCTACATTCGTGACTATAAACTACTGCATACTGCCAATAGGAAAGAGGCCTGGGAGAGATCAGAGCACAGAAGGAAGGGAGAACCTTCTATTTCTGGTTTTGGCAGTGTAGTATTCCTGGCAGCTGTAAGAACAGCAAGAGTGGAGTGATGTTGGAGCAGAGGTAAAGCTGCTCTGGACTCTGGGAGGCCGGCGGCTGTAGCACCTGTTTGGCATTTCCAATCTTTGTGATGTTTTTGATGGTTACAGCAGCAGGAGAAGGCTCATGGACTCCCACACTCCTGTGTGGGGGACAGACATGAATCTGGGGGAAAGGGCACTAGAGGGTGAATTGTGTAAGGCCTAATGACAACCCCTCAAAGATGTTCATGCCCTAATCCCAGAAAACTGTGACTATGTTATATTCCCTGGCGAAAGGGATTTTGTAAATGTAATTAAGATTACAGACCTTTAAATAGACATTTAGTCTTGATTTTCTGCATAGTGTGGAATACAAACCTTCAGTTAAATGCTGTTGTCGTTCCACCTAATAAAGCTTAAAAGCAAGACTCAGAAGGATCAAACTTATTGCAAATAACTTAACTGCATTCCTGAACAAAGATCAAGAATATTTATAGGAATATAAAAACATCCAGAAACCAAGGTAAAAGTCTTAAGTTTAAAGAAGTCAATCAAAATAAAAAATTGTCCATCATGCAAAGAAGCAGGAAAGCACAACACATAATGAGGGAAAGAAACCAGTCAGTAGAAGCTGACCTGGAGCTCACACAGATAATAGAATTAGTAGACAAGACATAAACACTGTTATAACTATATTCCATGTGCTCAGGAGGTTATAGGAAAGACTAAACCTGCTAAGTAGATACACAGAAGATGTAAAAAGACCCAAAATGAACTTCTAGAGATGAGAACCACAGTGGATTAGATGAACAAAAATACACAGGATGGGATTAATAGCAGAGTAAACATTAAAGAAAAACAGTAAATTTGAAGACATAGCAAAAGAAACCCAATGAAACACAGAGAAAAAAGACTAATAAAAAATAGATCATATAAGCTATAGGACAACTTCAAGTAACCTTGAAGTGCTCAGAATTCCAGGGTGGAAGGACAAAAATATTTGAAAAAAATTAAGACTGAACACTTTCCAAATTTAGTGAAAACTATAAACTCACAAACCCAAGAAGTTCAATGGAGGTTAAGCCCAAGAAACACAAAGAAACTACAAAGGTACATTATAATCATATTGCTTGCTACAAGTGACAAAGAAAAAATACTTAAATGAAGCCAGAAAATAGGGGCACATTATATGCAAAGAAACAAAAATAAAGATGAAAATAGCTTTCTTATCAGAAATATTGCAAGACTCAAATTACTAGAATTGGAATGGAAGAAGGGACATTACAACCAATTTCACAGAAATAAAAAGGAATATAAGAGAATACAATGAACAAATTGTATGCCAATAAATTGGATAACCTATATGAAATGAGCAAATTTTCAGAAATTCACAATCTATCAAAACTGAGTCATGAAGAAATAGAAAATCTGAATAGAACTCTAACAAGTTAAGGAGATTGAATCAGTAATCTAAAATCTCCCAACAAAGAAAAGCCCAGAAGTAGATAGCTTCACTAGTGAATCTTACCAAACATTTAAAGAATTAGCGTGAATCCTTTTCAAACTGTTTCAAAAAATTGAGGTGAGGGAACACTTCTTGACACATTTTATGAAGCCAGTATTACCTTGATAAAAAGCCAAAGACACCACAAGAAAGGAAAACTACAAGTCAATATCCCTGATGAATAATGATACATAAATCCTCAACAAAATATTTGCAAACCGAAGTCAGTGACATGTTAATTACACACCAAGCACAAGTGAAATTTACTCCTGGAGTGCAAGGATGGTTCAACAAATGAAAACCAATTAATGCAACACACCGTGTTAATAGAATGAATTAAAAAAACCCACATGATAATATCAAATGCAGAAAAAACACTTGACAAGATTCAACACAATTCAATGATAAAAACACTCGATAAACTAGGAGTAGAAGGAAATATCCTCAACATGATAAAGCCATATATGAAAAACCTATAGCTAACATCATATTCAATGGTGAAAGACTAATAGCTTTTCACTAATGGTGAAAGACTAATTAAAGTCAGGAATAAGACAAAGATACATGCTTTCACTAATTCTATTCAACATAGTACTGGAAGTCCTAGTCAGAACAATTAGGCAAGAAAAAGAAATAAAAAGCATCCACACTGGAAAGGAAGAAGTAAAATTATCTCTTTTTACAGATAGCCTGATCTTATACATAGAAAGCCTTAAAGAGTCCATGAAAAACCCTGTTAAACTACTGAATGAAATTATCAAAATTGTAGGACACACCAAAAGTCAACACATAAAAATCTGTTGCATGTCTATAAACTGGCAATGAACACCCACAAAAGGAAAAAAAACCCACAATTCCATTTATAATAGTATCAAAAAGAATAAAATACTAGGGATAAATTTAGTCGAGGAGGCAAAAGTCTTATACACTGAAAACTACAAAACATTACTATAAGAAATTAAAGAAGACATAAGTGGAAAGATATTTTATGTTCATGGTTAGAAAACATAATTAAGATGTCAGTACTATCTAAAGCAATCCACAGTTCCAACACAATTCCTATTACCCCAATGGGATTTTTTTTTTTTTGCAGAAATAAAAAAAAAAACCCATCCTAAAGTTTATATGAAATTTCAAGGGTGATAGCCAAAACAATATCGAGAAAGAAGAGCAAAGTTGGAGTACTCACACTTCCTGATTTCAAAACATACTACAGAGCCACAGTAATCAAACAGTGTGCAACTGGTCTAAGGACAGACATATACAGACCAACAGTATGCAATAGAGCGTCCAGAAATAAACTGTCACATATAGGGTCACTTGATTTTCAGCAAGAATGGTAAGACCGTTCAGTGGGGGAAAGGACCAGTCTTTTCTATAGACAGTGCTGGGAAAACTGGATATCCACAAGCAGGAAAATGAAGTTGGACATTTACCTTACACCATATACAAAGTTTGACTCAAAATGGGCTAAAGACCTAGCCTTAATGGCTGACCCTATAAATCTAGTTGAAAAATGGGAAAATCCTGATGACGCTGGTTTTGGCTTGATTTCTTGGTTATGACACCAAAAGCTCAGGCAACAAAAGAAAAAATACACAAATTAGACTTCATCAAAATTTAAAACTTTTGTGCATCAAAGGATGCTGTCAGGAGAAGGAAAAGACAAGCCACAGAATGGGAGAATATGTTTGCAAATCATGTCTCAGACAAGGAATTAATACCTAGAATAATAACTCCTCCAGCTCAAGAACAAAATCTAAACAACCTAATTCAAAAATGGGCAAAGGATTTGAATGTTTATTTCTCTAAAAAGATGCTCAACATCATTAGTCATTAGGAAAATGCACATCAAAACCACAATGAGATACCACTACACATCAACTAAAATGGCTATTCTGAAAAAAAAAATAGAAAAGGAAAATTACAATGGTTGCTGAGGATGTGAAGAAATTGGAACGCTTGTGCACTGCTAGGGGGCATATAAAATGGTGCAGCTGCAGTAGAAAATAGCTTAGCTGTTCCTCAAATAAATGAAGCATAGAATTACCATGTGACCCAACAATTCCACTCCTAGGTATGTACCCCAAAAGAATCAAAAGCGGAGACTCAATCAGATATTTATACATGCATGTTCATAACAGCATTGTTTACAATAGCCAAAATATGAGGGT
Source organism: Callorhinus ursinus (assembly GCF_003265705.2). Taxonomy (NCBI): domain Eukaryota; kingdom Metazoa; phylum Chordata; class Mammalia; order Carnivora; family Otariidae; genus Callorhinus; species Callorhinus ursinus. Next base: position 16,873,432 of record NW_027397094.1, read on the forward strand.
TGCCTGGGTGGCTCAGTCAGCTAAGTATCCAAGTCTAGATTTCAGCTCAGGGCATGATCCCAGGGTCACAAGATTGAGCCCTGTGTCATGCTCTGCACTGGGCATAGAGCCTGCTTAAGATTCTCTCCCTCCTTACCTCCTCTAGCGCACACGTACACTCTGTCTCTCTAAAAAACAAAAACAAAAACAAAAACAAAACAAAACAAAACAATAGCCAAAATATGGGAACTACCCAAATCTTTATCAACAGATGGATGGATAAACAAAATGTGCTATATACATAACTATGAAATACTGAGCCACAAAAAGGAAGGGAATTCTGACACATGCTACAACTTGATCAAACCTTGAAAATATAATGCGAAGTGAAATAAGCCAGATGCAAAAGGACAAAAATTGTATTATCCCACTTATTAGAGGGATCCAGAAGAGCAGACTCATAGAGAAAATACAATAGAGGCTCCCGGGGGTTGGGTGTAGAGGGAAAGGTGGTGTTTCTGTGTTTAATGACTCCAGAGATGATGAAAGAGTCTGGAAGTGGATGGTGGTGATGGCTGCGCAACACTGAGAATGTACTGAATGCCACCGAATTGTGCGCTTAAAAATGGCTAACGTGGTAGAATCGGATGTCACGTATATTTACCACAATAAAATAAAGTAAGAAAAATATTTTTATCTGGATGATGATATTTGGGGTGATTTTGCTCAACCTCATTCATGTATATAGAGTGCTCTCTGCTCCCCACCTGTGTTTCCCATGGACTCCGTCAGACTGGAGCCTTGGTGGCCTATCCTTTCCTTTAACCTCTGATTGTAGAAGGAGTTTGCCCAGATGTCTGAGAGTCATCCCACGGCGTCGGGTCACCCTGCCCTGGACTTGATCACCTCCTTCACTCCGCTGTGTCCTCTGGTCAAGCACAGTTTGAAATCCATGTATCTCTGTCTAGACTTATGGAAGCATGTTTCTCATTAGGTTTTAGGGGAAATTCTACCTCCTGTGAATCCTGGCTCGGAGTTTATACTTAGGCTGAGTCAAACCAGGGGTTCTGTTTCCTCAGTAGGAGGCAATGGGACCCGTTGACGCTGTACTGCAGTTGTATGCTCCCTTGACCTTTCTCTTTCAGGTCAGCGTCTTGCCAAGATGGCAACACGCCCCTCGTCGTTTTTCAGGGTATGGTCTCAACTGGACTACTTTCAAAGGCCTGGTTTCCCGACTCCAAGATGCCACACCCCTTCTGCTGTTCCTTCACTCTGTTTCCGTCCACTTATGGAAGTGCTAGAATTTGATCTCTGAATTTTGTGGGAGAAAACAACTTAACAGAGAGAATGATCAGAGCAGCTTATTCACCAATAATGAGGAAATTAGGACCGTCTCTTACATTTCATTTCAGCTGTTCACCCCCTTCCACGTTACTCGGTTTCTTTGCTTTTATGTAGGTCCACTGTGCCTCGAGACCCGTTGCTATCATTGAGAAGAATAATTGCATTTTGTTTGTTCCTAGTTTCTCCAGCCTAACACAATTCCTGAGAAAGGAGGAAATAGGTTATAGTGGCTAAGAGCTGTTGGAGACAAACGTGGTTTTGGTTTCAATGTACGGTATCTATTCTCCCCTTTCTCCCTCAGCACCCTGAGAGTTCTTTATGGGAACTACTGTGGCCAGAATTGGATATGATCGGACAGGATTATCATTCATTGTGCCGAAGGTGTGGGCGTATGACCCAAGCCAAGTCTACCATACATTCTTCACCTGCATTTCAGAGATGAACCAAGACAAAAACAAAAACAACCCTGAAATTTGTTGGTGGCAATTGGTCACAGAGGCAGCACTCCACAGGGGCAAATGTCTACCAGTCCTCACCCCCCTTTTTAAAATTCTAGTGAGATGAAATTCACATAATATACAATCAACCCTTTTAAAGTGTACAATTCAGCGGCATTCAGTGCAATCACAGCGCTGTTTGACCACCACCACTCTCTAGTTTCAAAAGCATTTTCCTCACCCAGAAGACAACTCCGTACCGCTGAAGCACGCACTCCCTACTACTACACCAGTTCTTGCCACCAAGACGCCTGTCGTTATTTCTGGTTCTTCAGTGTTCTCTCCAATTCTGTGCGCTACTTTGTATCCTTGTGATAATTCTTTTTCTACTTCAGTTACTCAAAAGTTGCATTCTCTTGCTTGCAACCCAATCATTTCAACTAATAATCCAAAGCTAAGAGTTTTGGAATCAGAGAATTTTAACCTCAAGTAGAAAAAGCAATTGTCCCGGTTATTTTTTTAAAGATTATTTATTTATTTGAGAGAGAGAGAGAGAGAGAGAGCACAAGCAGAGGGAGAGGGACAAGCGACTCCCTACTGAGCAGGAAGCCCAAAGTTGGGGCTTGATCCCGGAACCCTGAGACCATGACCTGAGCTGAAGGCAGACACCCAACCAACTGAGCCACCCAGGCTCCCCTGTCATTGTCAGGATTAAATGAAATAATTCATGTAAAACAGTTGTGGGGTCTTTGTACAGTGAATGCAGTAAATACATTATAGGTAATATTATTATAATTATTATTATAAACATTACGTATTAGATGAACATTTATTTTAAAAAAAGATTTATTTATTTAGTTATTTGAGAGAGAGAGAACAAGAGCAGGAGGGGCAGAGAGAATCTGAAGCAGACTCCATGCTGAGCATGAAGCCCAATGTGGGGCTCGATCTTATGACCCTGAGATCATAATCTGAGCCGAAACCAAGAGTCGGATGCCCAACCGACTGGGCCACCCAGGCACCCCTAGGTATTAGATGAACACTTAATAAGCAAGCGACTACTCCATACAGTATCTGATTTCTCCCACAGTGTGTTTGCAGACTTGAACTTTGCCAAGTCTAGATTTGGTTAGGTAGGATGAATAGGTACAAAGACAAGACAGTGGACATATGCACACTTGGCAGGAGAGGTGAAGAAAGTGACTAATAAATAAATAGTCAAAATTATTGGCGAGTATAGAATCATCCTTTTTATTTTTATCACTTAAACCCTTTATAATAAATATATAAAATAACAAAACAAGGTGATTTAAGAAATATTGGGATGGGTTTTAGAAATATCAGGGCTTCTAACAGGCCTTGGAACTGTGCTGCAAGAGCCCCGTGCATTATTTTTGTGTGTAATGCCCTGTGATCTGATGCCATCCACGGCCACATAGCTCTGTGATTTTGGCCAAAGAAAGTTCTGTTTCTGTAAACACAGTGACCAATTACCAACAAAAGAAATACCAGCTTTGCAAAAACAGACTGACTTTTGTATATTTCTACCAAATGCAATAACAGAGATGAACATGATATAGGACTTCTGTGGGAATCTCAACCCCACATTTTCTGACTTTTCCAGGGACTTTCAACCAACTGAATGCTGCTCAGATAGGGTGATTTTTTAAAAAAAACTTGTGTTATTGAATACAGCAGGCAAGTTCTGTGAACGGCACTTTGATTCTTTTGTTTAGAAAAGGGGACCTGCATCTGTTTCCTATCAAAGGTTTTTACCAGAGTGCTCCTTGCTTCATTGAAGACCACCCTGTATGCCTGAAATTTCTCATATCTGGAAGGCATAATGCCATCTCTGGAGCAGAACACCCTGCATGGTTTTTGGGCAAAGCAGAGCCAATATTGCATGCTTGCACACAGATGTTCAGTGGGCACCCTTCAAGTATCCACAAAAGCTAAGCCTATTCTGATGGAGCAAAGGGATCAAAGGGGTTAGGAAGACATACTCCGGGTCTGAGTTCCCTTCCTCCATGCTTGCGGTCCACGCACATTAGAGACAGAGAGCCCAAACATTAATGTGGACCAGAAGCTGTGCTGGGCACATGGGACGCACAGAGGTGGGTATGCCTTGACTCTCATCCCCGCCAGCAAGTCATTCCTGGTCTATAGGGGACACCTAGAGTGTGCAAGAGCGAGTGCACAGTAGAGGCAGTGCCGTGATCCAGCAAGGCTAGGGGACATGGTTTCAAATGGAAGGACAGCCAACCCAGCTCCGGGCTGCGTCCCGAAGAACATGCTTAGCAGTAAGCAGGGCCATACTGAGTTTTGGGCATTTTTCTGGGAGCAAGGAGGAGGCCTGACTGTATCTTAAGTAGGAGGGCCACACAGCGCCCATCATAGTGCTGACTGAGTATTCAATATTTGTAGAATGCAGAATGGAGGTGCCTGTGGGAGTCCTCCCAGAACTGGGTTGAGGCGCATAGAGATACGATTCTCCTGCACAGTGTGCTGTCAAGGAGCTCAGGAGGGGCCAGGAGGGAGACATGGGGTTGGGAGTCAGTGGTGTAGAAATGATGACTGAATCCACAAGCACACAAAATGCGGGCGTGTGCGGCATGGGCTGAAAGTGCTGATGGCTGAGTCTTAAAGACACCAATATTCAAGTCCGAACAGAGGGGAGGGGCATGGGAATGGGACTGGCCGGACTGGCCGGGAAGGCAGGGGGACGCCAGGGGGTAACGGTGCCCAGGGCAAAGGGGTGGGTTCGTAAAGAAGGACGTGGCCAGGAGCATCCCGTGCTGCGGAGACCTCACACGGGACAAGGCCCCCATTGTCCCCTGGAGCTGTCCCCACAGAGGTGCCAGCCCAGTGGTGGGGGGAGGAAGTCTGTTCTAGCAGTGTGTCGAGAAGTGACCACGGGGGAGACCGTCTGGGTGGATGACTGTCTTTTTGCACAGAGAATTTCCTAGAAGCCAGGTCCTCCTGTGGCGTGGAGATACTCCTCTGGACGGTCCCATTCTAGCCCGCCCCACCTCTGAATTCTCAGGCTAGCCCGCCCCACCTCTGAATTCTCAGGCTAGCCCGCCCCACCTCTGAATTCTCAGGCTAGCCCGCCCCACCACTGCTCCTTCCTACCGGTCTCCCCATCCGCCCCACTGGACCAGGACTGAGCCACCCTTGACTCGCCTTCAAAGCCCCAGAGTCAGAGAAGGAGTCGTATAATTGCACAGTGCAAAGCAGCCCAGAGAAGTTAAGTGCTGTGGCTACAGCCCTACAACTAGCTGGAGGTAAATTACAGACGAGAATTCAGGACTCTGCACTCTGAATCCAATGCCCTTTGCATTATGTGGTCCCGCATTTTGTTGCATGTGGTTCGGCTGCCTGACTATGGAAAGAGAGAGACTTTTCCTCCTAGCAGAGTTCGACTGGTCATGCACAGAAAAATCTGCTCAAGAACACCATGGGGCTGTGTTCTTCCCTCCAGAGGCAACATTCGGGGATCAAGGAAGAGCCTCTCTCCCTCTCCCATCTGCACTTTTCTCTTTCTCCCCCTCCCCCTCCCTCATCCCCCCAGCCCCTTGCCGCCTCTCGGAAAGGCACTGTGGGGCTGGGAAAATGCCCCGGGCGAGCATCGGGAGCAAGCACAGCCTACTGTTGATTCGCACCTGCGGTCTGTGCCCACACAGCCCACACTGGTACTTGGCAGGCGGTCTGGGCTCTCAGTAGAATGGTGCTTTGTTACCATGAATGATCCAGAGCACTGAGTAGAGCTGGCACCACCGACCCCAGGACTCCTGCCAAGTGGGTCCCCTGCTCTGGGGCTTGAGCAAAGCAGAGCCAGTATTGCATGCTGGTAAACAGAGGTTCAGTGGGCACCCTTCACTGCGTGACTGTGCACAGGGCAGGGCCGAGAGGAGCCTGGGGCATTTCAGAGAAAGGTGGCTGAGGCCCGTGGCTCCCTCCTGGTAGGGCCTGCGGGCTTTGGTCTGAGGATCTATGGGAAACGATTTCCACTCTCTGGGTTGGGTGCAGCTCTTTACATGTGACCACAGGGCCGCAGTTGATGCGAGGGCTGGGGGCAGCCCCGTGGGGAGAGATACTGGGGAGGTAGGGCATCTCTGTTATCCGAGGGAACGGGGCTGGAGGCGTGACCACTCCTTACGATGGTCCACCGGCCTACCCCAGAGAGCCCACGGAAGTCTTTATTTAGAGAATTTTTTCCCTCACCTTGTCCTTCATTGAGGGCTTACAGTGTCACAATGTGTCAAACACTGCGATCACATACAGGAATTGCAATCTATGAGCCATCATAGAGTTTGCAGCCTGCAGAGTTAGGTCACAAGAAAGTTAAGGTACTCCGTGAATGCACAGCCACCCTCTGTGTGCGAAGCTGGTGGAGGTGAGCAGGCAGCTTCTCGCAGCGGGGGGAGTCCACCCCGCAAAAATGGTAAGTATCCTCCTCTCAAGCTGAAATCCCACCGAGGAACATCACTCCTTAGGCTTAAAGCTTTCATCGTGCTTCAAAATGTCAGTAAGAGAGGACATTTTCTTTTTCTTTTTTTTAAAGATTTTATTTATTTGACAGAGAGACACAGCGAGAGAGGGAACACAAGCAGGGGGAGTGGGAGAGGGAGAAGCAGGCTTCCCGTGGAGCAGGGAACCGGATGCAGGGCTCGACCCCGGGACCCTGGGATCATCACCTGAGCTGAAGGCAGACACTTAACGACTGAGCCACCCAGGCGCCCCAAAATTTTCTTTTTAAGTATCATTCGTCACTTATACTGTTGTGAGAATAATTTTCAGGTTACTTGATAGCATCATAGAATCTCAAGATGGGGGAGGACGCCACCTCCTCCTATAGAGGCTTGAACATCTTCATCCAAATTCTGCTCCAACAGGAAGCAGCATTGCGTTCAAAAGACTCTCGGCTGCTTCATGAGCCCCTCTGAGTCTCAGTCTGTGTAGTTTAGAAGTCTGTTTTATGGGGATGAGAAAACCAAACTTGTAAGACTGAGTATTAAATGAGCTGTTTATAAAGTATGACTGATTACTTTTTTGAAGATTTATTTATTTATTTTAGAGAGAGAGCACGAGTGGGAGGGGCAGAGGGAGAGAGAGAGAGAGAATCTCAAGCAGACCCCACACTGAGTGCTGAGCCGGACGTGGGGCTTGATCCCACGAACTTCACCTGAAATCAAGGGTCGGAGGCTTAACCTAATCATTCTTGAAACTAAGAAAAAAACACTAACATGGATGATCATTTTGACTACTTTAACAGAAAGCAGTCACTAAGGTAGGCAGTAATTAATTCAATATTGTTTATCTGCTTACACTCTCATGTCTCTTATCTGCTTGTCTTTGTCTCATATCTCACAGATCATGTACTTTTTATTAAAGGGTTTATCAAGGTATAATTTAAATACCACAAAACACACCCATTGTAAGTGTACAAACAAATGCTCCTTAGTAAATGCGTAGGGCTTTGGAACCATCACCATGATCCAGGTTCAGAATATCTCCATCACCCCACGCAGTTGTCGTGCTGGCTCAGTTAATCCCCACTTCCATTTCCAGCTCCAGACAACCACAGATCTGTTTTTTGTCTCTATGGATTTGCCTTTTAAAAAAGGTTTATGCAAATGGAAAGTAGAAGAAGCATATATCAGCAGCTTATTTTACAATATTTACAATAATTCCATTGTAAGGAATTTTGTTAATCTGCTCTCCAGCTATGGATTGTTTTCATTGTCTTGGCTTTATAAATAAAGCTGCTATTCATAGTCACCTACAAGTCTTTGTGTATGCAACCTATCTTTTCATTTTTCTTAGCTAGGTACCTAAGAGTGGATTTGCTAATTTATGTGGTAAGTATATGTTTAACTTTTAAAGGAACCCCAACTGTTTTTCCAAAGGAACGGTACATTTTACATTCCCACCAGCAATGGATGAGGGGTGCAGTTTCTGCATATTTCTGCCAACACTTGGTATTTTCAGTCTTGTTCATTCTAACCATTACAGTGGGTCTGTGTGGTATCTCATTGTGGTGTGAATGTGTGCATTTCACTAATGGCTGATCATATTGAGCATCTTTTCATGAGCTTATTTCCATTTGCATATCTTCTTTGGAGAAATGTCTATTGAAATCTTTGCTCATTTAGAAGATCAGGTTGTTTGTTTTCCTGTTGAGTTGTAGTTCCTTATATATTCTGGAAACAAATCATTTTCTCTCGGTCGGTTTAGCTAAAAGTATATCAATATTGTTGATCCTTTTCTTTTTATGGTTGATCTTTTCTAAGAACTGACTTTCTATTTCCTTGAGTTTCTCTATTCTTCAGTTTTATAGTTCATTAATTTTTGCTCTGATCTTTATTTCTTTCTTATTGCTTTCTTTGGATTTAATTTACCTCTTTTTCTCTCTTTTTTTTTTTTGGTCTCTCATGTTTTTTTTAAGACGGAAGCTTAAATTATTGATGTGAGAAGTTTCTGCTTTCCCAAGTCCTCATTTAGTCCTATCCCATTCATTTTGACATGTTGTATCCTTGTTTAATTCAGCTTAAAATATTTCTGATTTCCCCATTGTGATTTTTCTTTGACTCATGGATTACTTCTAAATGTGTTTAATTTATAAAAGCTGAGATTTCCCAAATGTCTTTCTAGTTGTGATTTCTAATTGAATTCCTTTGTGGCTGGAGAACATACTCTGATGTAAATCCTTTTAAATATATTGAAATTTGTTTTATGGCTAGTATATGATATAACCTGGAGAACATTCCATCTGCTTTTGAAAAAACTGTGTATTTATTTTAAAGTAGAGTGCTCTAAAAATGTCTATTATTTTGACAGGTGTCGTTCAAGTCGTCTGCATCTTTGCTGATTTTCTGTTTAGCTGCTCTATCAATTACTAAAGTGGGGTATTGAACTAATTGTTAAACTGTTTATTTCTTCTTTCAATCTATGCATTTTTGCTTCATGTATTTTGAGGCTCTACTATTAGGTAGTATTACATTTATAATTGTTCTATCTTCCTAATGTATTTACCCTTTATCATATGCAATGACCCTCCTTGTCTTTAATAATATTTTTTATCTGGAAGTTAAATTTGTTTGATAGTAATATAGCCACTCTGGCTCACTTATTGCTACCATTGGCATGGTATACCCTTTTTATCATTTTATTTCCAACCTATTTTTGTCTTTTTGTGCGAAGTGTGTCTCATGTAGACGGTAGCCATTGAATCTTGTTTTTAAATCCATTCTGATAATCACTGCCTTTTGATTATAGTGTTTATCCATTTACACTTAATATAATTATTGATGTGGTTGGATTTAGGTCTGCCATTTCGTTTTCTGTGTCTCATTTTGAAAATGTGTTCCCCCTTTACTGCTTTTGTGCTAACAATTCTTTCTAGGTATACCATTTGAATTCCTCTGTTGCTTTACTGCATTTTTATTATTTTCTTAGAGGTGGCTTTACAGATTACAATATGCAAATTAACTTATACCATCTACTTCAGGTTAATACTTGCTTAATTTCAGTAAAACATAGCAATATTGCTTCAATATATCTCAATTTCTTTCCTTTCCTTTGTGCTATTATTATTATATATCTCTACATATGTTACAAACTGAAGAATAGAGTGTTATAATTATTGCTTTATATAACCTTATGTCTTTTAACAAAATTAGAAGAAAAGAGAAAAAAACATTTAAAGACTTTTGTATTAACCCACAGATACCATTTGTAGTGCTGTTCATTTCTTGTAAATTCAAGTTATTATCTGGTGAGGCCAAAAGATCAGGAGACAATTGCTACTGAAAAGGTAACTTGTTATATTCACCAATACCAAAAGGAGGGGGCATGCCATGTCATGCAGGGCCATACAGAGAGGCACCAGGGTTGATCAGGAAGCAGAGGGAAAAAGGGAAAATGTGGGCAAGAGTCTTTATTGTGGTTTCCATGGGAAGGAATGGGTGAGGCAGGGTCAGCAGTCTGAGGATTGGCTAGTTTCAATAATTTCAGCAGGCTCTAGGGCTTAGAAGTGTCCCCAGTTGTCTCAAACCTGGCCCTGTGGTGATTAGGGTAGGTGCATAGTGGCCTGGAGTGTCAAAGTCCCGTAGAGGAGGTGGTTGGGGTGTGGGCTCTGGGTTGGTTGGCTTGTATATGAAAGGCACACTTGCAGGCAAGCTGTTTGCTACTTCTGGGAATTGACTAGCCTTGGGAAGGGCAATCCCTCCAGGGTTAGCAAAGCCTCAAGATGTCAAATATCAAGTACAGAAACTAAAAAACATTGTTATTGCATCATGCTCCTATTGCTGGGTGAGATCAGGGAAGGGTTGGGAATTGAGACGAGATCATGTTGCCCTGGCATCTTTAGCCAGGAGACAGGAATCTGATGAAGTTTCACTTCTAACTAGATCTTCATCCCAACCATTGTCCCCACCCTTCTCTCTCTGCACACCCCTCCATTCCACCTCACCTGCCACAAGTATATAAATAAGAAAATGAGACCTAACATTTACTGAGGCAATATCACGTTATTTCCCATTATTCCAATTTGGTGGGATTTTCCTATTCAGTGTCAGGGAACTAAAACAAGGCTTCTCCACTCTGTTCTTCCCCATCATGGTAGAAATGAATGCAATCCAGTCTGACCTGAATCCGGGCTACTGAGAAGAAAAGCACTGCACCTGGCTTTTCTGACCCAAAACTTTAGACACAAAGGATGTCTGGCCTGGACAGAGACTATCTTAGTTACCACCTCTTGGAGGAGGAAATAGGGATTTTCCTGTTGTTCCACTCTTACAAGTAAGCATCCGGAATTCCCCCAAGGTTTGTCCCACAATAAGGAAACACACCTAGGATGAAGACAATACTTATTTATGACATCACAACTTTCTGTTCTCATCTCAGGCCCCAACACATTTATAAAAACGTTGTCCTGTATAGGATGTTCGAGTGTAATGATTGACACTCCACTGAAGCCAGGGCTCTGTGCACTGAGTTACACTTTGGATAATTAGTACTGGGAAGAGGTGGGGAAGGTGGGGGGAGAAATTGCTAACAATGCCTGAACCTGAGCGTAAGGCACAGGTGGTAACCTCAGCCTTTCTTAGGGCAGGGATTGTACAAAGAAGTAGCATAAAATCAGAGATCATAGCTGAATCCATTTCATTCTTCCAAGATCAGGATGGTGGGGCAGGGGGAGGAGAAGGTTGGATAATGCGAGGAGAGCTCTACACCAAGAAACGTTCTGAAGTTCACGGTCCAAAAGTCAAGACTCTGCCGGACAGACTGCATCTTTGCTGGGGAAGCCTCAGATGTTCATTGTCAAGTTTATGAACTGGGAACAAAAAGAGAGAGAAAGTGAAGAATTGGTTATCCCTCTACTCCCCTACCAGCCCTGGTTGGTTTGTGTCACAGCGGTTCTGCCATCCAATCGTCTTGCCTGCGAATATGGACTTCTGCTTCAACATGAAATATTTTTGAAAAAATGAATTCCCAGCACTTTCAGTTTTCCAGAGATCCTGAGATCTTTCTGAGTTAGTTCAAGTGCAGATGGCGAGAGAGAGAGAGAGAGAAATGTACTTTCTCCCTGGCAAAGAAGAGAGGCTTCCCGAGGCACCTCAGGCAGGGCAGGCAGTATGAAGTGCCTCTTTGATGAGGGGTCCCTGACGGTGAGGACAGAGGTGGTCCATGGGGAAGAGGCTGCAGGCTCCACATCTGGGGCTCTTTACAAGTGAACTGGTGGAGAAGTTGCATGCAGTTCCTTCTCTAGCCTGAGGGCCTCCTGCCCCTTCTCCCCTTGCTCCCTGCTTTCTTATCACAGCATGGTCACGGGGAAACACAATTATGTGGGATGGTTTCTTCTCTCTCCTCTGCCCCACTTCCTGGACACAGCGTATGCCAAGGTCAGGGTCAGGGAAGGCAGCTGGGTGAAGGAAGACGCACAGGCTCTTCTAGCAGAGTAATTGTAGGTGAGGCAAGGATCCAATTGTTACCTAGGTGGATGGGAGGGGGCTCCTGAACTTGGCTGCATACTGGACTCATGGGGGAATTCTAAAAATATCAATGCTTGGGCCCCACCCCGAGAGATTTGGACCTGATTGGTTTGGGTCATGGCCAGGCCATTGGGATTTTAAAATCTCCCCAGGTGATCCTACTGTGCAGCCAGAGTTGAATAGTTAATCATTTTATGCCTCCGTTTCCACTTCTGCCAAATGGGGGTTCTGTTAATCCTTCGCTCACAGGACTATTGTAACGATTGCATTGGCTGCTAACTGACTAGTACCTAAAAAATGTTAGCAGTTTCATTGTTGTTATTACGCCCATGGCTGAGTGTGACCTTCACAGGCATTCAGCAAACATTTATAGAGCGGGTACTCTGCCTCGCCCTGGCTGCATCATACCTCGTTTATGTTGAGATGAATGAACTCCTCGTCCTTGTTCTTTGTGCTGAGAGCCTGGAACACCCCTAATAGGAGAGACATGAGAAAGGCATCATTGTGGGGACAGTTCCTTCAACAGGTTTCTTTCTTTCCTAGTGACCTTGGGGCCTGCAGGGCAGCCCGTGGAGGAGCTGCTCCATCTGGCGGTAAGCAAGGATCTTCTAGAATGGCAGGCCAGACTCAGGCCGACTCCACGGGGGTTTCTGTCACACAGTGGAGGCTCTTGAATTCCTGGGATGGCAGAGCTGGTGGCCTTAGCATCGGGTGGCACGCGCTGTCCTCTACAATATGCCAGTCAGCTGGCCAGATGCTGGACCCCAAACATCTCCCCTATGCTAACTTTTTGGGGAGCTACAGGCCCCTTGTAATCCACGGGCCTTCTTCCCAGAGAAAAAGCTCATGTACATGAAGTTTTGCATGAGTCTTGAAAGCCGTTCAATCTCTACGAGTCCCTAAGGAGAAGGTGAGCACTGTAGGCACCCGCACACCCAGGAGGAGCAGGGGGAGGACGGAGAGCTGGCTGAGCTGGACGTCTCAGCTAACTCACTGAAAGCTACTTTCCTCACCGGGCCTCGGCCTCCCCTTCTAATCGAAGTGGCCAGGCCAGTCAAGTCTGGCTTCCCCTAAGAGTCTCCCAGGAGCTTTAAAAATATAACAAAAAGGGGGAGGAGACTGTCATAGAACAAAAGAGACAGAACCCAACAGCCAAGTGCAGTGAGTAGATCCCGAGACAAGCAAGCAAACGTGGAAAGAGGACCTGGCCACGTTCAGCACGGGCCAGGTCTTAGATGATGTTGAGGGCTCACTGAGAAGTGTGTTGGGGGTGCAGATGGCATGAGCACTGTGCTGAAAACAAGCCTACCTGTTAGAGATATTTACAGAGGGAAGGACTGAGTTTCTGAGCTCTGTTATCAGATACTTCGAAAAAAGTATATGTTAGAAGAACATATGAAAGATTAGCAGGATGATCATTGTTGAGGCTGGTGTAAGGCGCTGGAACCGTCTGGGGGATTTTTATAAATAGCGATGGTGCGTGCCACCCCCTTGATTCTAATTAATTGGCCTCCTGTGCAGCATGGTTATCACAAAACATTTTTTCCTTTGAATCCCCTTCCCCTGTTTTGCCCACCCCCCAACCCCAGGTCATCGAAATTTTTTAAAGCTACCGGAGGGATTGTAATGTGTGGTAAAGTTTAGGAACCCTGGTGTGGGGCCCATGGGGAATGATCATTATTCCTTATACTTAAGTGTATGATTAAAAATTTTGAGAATAAGAAGTTTGAATAATTCTGGGGTAAAGCCCTAGCCTTGGTATTTTAAGAAGTTCTCCAGGTGGTGGATCTAAGGAGAGGATCCTGGAGTAGGGTGGTGTTAAGCCCAAAGTGCCTTCTCCTTAATATTCCTCGATTTTGTAAGAACAAGCTGAGGACCCCCTGCTGGGCAGGATCGGGCTAAAGGGATTTAGAAAGGACCGGGAGAGAAGAGCAGCTGAGAGAAGAGAAGCTACTACATCTCATTCTTTTTAGGTCCTTTCTGACCACTGTGTAATTCTAGTAAGTGACTACCTTTCACGGGGGCCTTTCTAAAATGCACCTCTTACCAGCTAGTGGTAACCACCTAGAGAAAGCCCAGCCTCCCGGCTTGGCGTGCAAGGCCCTTCAGCACCTGCTTGCCTCTCTCAAGTCATCACGATCAGCCCACCCATAAGCCTTACTTGTCCACTAAGGGCGGTTTTCCCGGGGAATTACAGCCTGGGGACAGGTAATCACATGTGTTCTAAGTGTCACAAAAGAAGCAAAGGGACCTCTGGCACAGTAGACCCGAGGATCACAGACCCTGCCTTGGTTTGGCGAGTCCTTGAGGTCACCTAGCAAACATCCTTTAGAAAATGCCAAGCAGGACAGGTCCATACTTCATGGGGCCCAGCGCAGCATGGAAATGTGGGAGCCCTTTGTTAAAAAATGATGAGGATTCAAGATGGTGACACTGAAGCATGAAACCAAGCATGGGCATCCTCAGGGGTGCGGGGCGCTGGGCACCGACACGTTTCTCTCCCCCAACCCCAATCATGGCGGCCACCCTGGCGCTGGGTTCCAGGGCCCTGGATGCGCTTCGTTCAGCTTCAACTTGGTGGCAGTGTGACCACAAACTGCGTGCTCTAAGGATCCCTACACATCATTTGTCTCTCTCTTCTTGGGGTAACACATCTTGTTTGGGAAAACCAGGTCCGTGTCTAGGGCTTACAAAACACAAAGGTAGGGTGGAGGGAGCGGGGCAGAGGGAAAAGGAGAAGACAAGGGAGAGAGACTCTTCTGATTCTACGGGCTCTGATGCATTTGACCCTGGATCAGAACTTCCCTCAAATGGGAGGCGGGACCCTCCCCCAACCCTGTCCTGCAGGGACACTGCAGGTGTACACACGGAGGATGACTCTTCGCCAGAGGAGTGGCCCTAACCCAGAGGCCATGGATGAGAAGACTCTTAAGGACGGCCCGGCAGAGAAGACTCCCACACCCCCACCCTCAGCTAGCCAGGCACACGGCACAGAGGTCACACGACAGAGCCTCCCGTCACCAGGATTTATGGCTGGCTGGCTGTCACCTGCTCCTGGAAGGCAACTGAGGGGACGCGGAGATCCCCCTCGGGGCCCGGGAGGCGCAACCCCACCAGCCACTCACGGCTCGCGTTCTCCAGCCGGACGAGGCAGTTGAGGAAGTCATCGAAGCCGAGCTGGAGCCCCTCGTCCGCGTACCTGAGCACGATCAGCTGCAGGAGGTGATGGCTCAGCTGGAAGCCTGTGGGGCCGGGGAGGAGATACAGAGCTGGTCTTGGCTGGGCCCCGTGGGGCGCACCTTTGGGGCACACCCAGGCAGTGCACACCCGGTCAGCAGGTGGGCTCCCCGTCCTCAGCGTGGAGGCAGCGTGACAGTGTGCGTCTCCTTCAGGAGGGATGCTGGTGGACCCATGAGGCCATGCTCTTGGTTTTGACATTCACCTACCCGTTGTATCTTGCAGACTTGTCAGGAAGCCTCCCTTGCGGGAACTTAAGCCGGATGGTGTCTGAGCCCTACTCCCACGCCCTCTCCCCCACCTCCCTTTCTGGAGAGCACTTTAACCCAAAGGCGTTGAGGGCTCTGGAAATCGTGTTTCTAGAAGGGATGCTGCTGCCCCAGGTGAGTGACCCCCCCGGGGCAGGGGCTCATTCACCCACCCAGGCTGAGCCAGGGGCGGTCTGCTTTGCTTCTCTGGGGTTCCTGTCCTTATTGGTTAGATGAGGGCTTTAGACAGGTTAAGTCACTTTAGAGCCAACATTTAATGCTTCAATGTCTAACCTACATCCCAGGGATTGCCTCCCTTGACTTCAGTCTACATGTTCACTCCCCAGGGGACGTTCAATGTACTGCTTAGACGTCTACCCAGGTCTTCCCCGCTCCTCAGTCCCAATCCCAGACAGAGGAGGGGGCCAGTCAGATGCTGGGAGCGGTCTCTGGAGCCAGCCAGTGGTGTCGGGTCTTGGTGATACCCCAGATCCTAGCATCTGCTCTCCATGGGGCGAGGAGGGGGGAGCGGGGCACCCTCCTGCCCCCCACGCCTGCCCCCCTGCTCCGTCCTCCTCCCCTAGAAACAGGGTCACCAGCCCCTAAGAAAATCAGGCCCTCCTCCTCTGTGGTATTTTCCACTTTATAACTAACCTTGGTTTTTTTCCTCCCTTACGTAGGACCCAAGATGGTCCCGATTTTGGACATGCTGTCTCTATCAGACCATGAAGCTGACGATGTTTCCAGATGTTTGGCTTACCTGGGAGGGAACCTGATTCTAAGCTCTGGCAGGGCCCAGGGGGCACGTCTGTGAAGGACGCTTTGTGAGAAACACCACGCAACTTGGCAGGGGCTGGGGGCTGCAGTGGCCGCAGACCCATGGCTGCGAGCCCGGGACGGCAGAGCCCCAGAGACTCAGGCTGCCCTGGTGGTGACTGCCAGAGGGCGAGGGACACCACCTGGCTCCCATCCTTTGTGTACAGAGCTGATATAAATCGTGACTACCATCCGGTTTGGGTTCCGTCTGCTGGGAACAAAGCCAGGAACAGGGCTGCAGGTGGCAGAGGAGCTCCGTTCCCTGACCCTGAATCATGGGATCTGCCCTGCCTCGTCCATGGTCATCACCCTCCGAAAGCAGCAATTAGAGGTTTGGAGGCACGGCGGCTTGCCACCAAAGGGTCACATGTACCTCTGCTCGGCCAGAAAACTTGGCCAGAGGTGGCAGAGGGGGTCAGGCTAAGTTCACCCTTAGTGGACCCATTTTACAGATTCCTGCCAATATCTGCACAGTGGTTTAAAACATGGGCCCTGGTGTGGGCGAGCGAGTCTTGAGCCTGAGGCCTGGCTCTGGCGCTCACAGGGCTGTGCCCTCAGGAAGCATGAACTCGGGTCAAAGACCGGCCACCTCGTAGGGCACGAGAAGCAAGGGGCCGTCCACAGTCCCTGGCCACGCGCAGCCCACATCTGACCTCCCAGGCTTTGCTTCACCTGCAGCTTTCAGGGCGCTCCGCAGCTCGTAGGAGGACATGGTGCCCGACTTGTCAGTGTCGAACTGAAGGAAAAGGTTCTATGGGGAGGACAGAGGCATTGAGAACCAGAGGGAGGGTACCCGAAGGCGCCACCCTTGACAGTAACAGCCTGGACAGGAGGAGAGGCTCCTCCACCTTTTGCTTTCCTCTCCCTTCTGGGGGCAAGCCCTGGGGTACTTCTGTAAGCAGGAGAAGGGAACTGGGGTATTGCATCATGATTCCTTCCCTCCGGCCCTTTCCCTTGGCCGCTGAAGACCCCCTCCTGCTCCAGGCTGGCGCAATCCCCAGACGCCATGCCCGGCGGGGTCACGTACTGTCCACTTCTTCAGCTTGTCCCAGAACACTGTGAACTCCCCGAACTCTAGCTTCCCGTTGCCACTGGTCTGTGCCGAGCGCGTTAAGGAAGGAAGGAAGGAAGACGAGCAGGGTTTCAACCCAAGGTGCCTCGCGGGACTTCAGGGATGGAGGGGCAACCGGCTGGCCTGGGGGACAGGTGGCACAGAGTCAGGGCTCCTAGGGAGGTGGCTTAATTAAAGTCCCTTCCAAAGCATCCCCCCCCGCACTGGACAGTCTGTGCCTCTTGATTCTGTTCCAGTTCTAGGGGCTGCCCGGTCTTTGGATGTTCTCCGAGAAGAAGACTATCCTACCGGGTAAAGGTGCCACATTCTAGGAGGGTCTGCACGACAGGAAAACACAGTCCTTTCTGCCCACAGATTTGGAAGGATACATCCATTAGAGAAATGATGTTTTTACAGGAAATCAGGCTTAGCTTCTTGAATTGGAGGTCCTTTTCTGAAATCACACGTGAAAGCAGAATTCATTGGACGTGGGATAAGATAAGCCTATTCCCAGCTGCTGGGAGTCCAAGAGCGTGGTCAGATCCCAGGCTGGTGAGGGGGAGATGTGCTCACTCTCAGGCTGCTGGTGAGAGCAGAAACTGACATGGCCTTTGGGGAGGCAACGCTGCACAATATAAACATCGGGAAGATCTTTCCATTCACTTACCCTAGTTTTAAGGATCCCAAGCAAAGAATTACAAGTTAACATCTTTATCATCTTGTTATGTATAATGGCAAAAATTTAGAAATGACATAGATGACCAATGGAAGGGGAGGAGCAGAAAAGTTTAGGTGCGAAGGATGGATTGTTACATGGTCCTTAAGAACCATGTTTCTGAAGCACATTTAATGACCTGGGGAAAGGCTCATAAAAAGTCAGTTTAAAAGGCAGGATTTGAAATTATTGAAGAACTTTGAACACTCGTACACCGCTCGTAAAAGAGTCACTTTGGAAAACAGTCAGAAGATTCCTTAAAACAGGAAGTACACAGTTACCATGTCAGGCAGCAATTGTCCGAGGTATATACCCAAGAGAAATGTCCACACAGATGACTCGTTCATGAATGTTCACAGCAGCATTATTCATAACAGCCAGAGAGTGGCAACAACCCTCATGGCCATCCGCGAGGAATGGAGAAACAAAACCTGGTATACTCCTACAATGAAATATTATCCAGCCATAAAAAGGATTGAAGAGTCCTGGCAAACACTACAATGTGGATAAATCTTGAAGATGTTATGCTAAGTAAAAGAAGTCACTTAGGATCACCTATTACAAGATTCCTTTTATTTTTATTATTTTTTAATTAAAAAAAGAATTATTTATTTGAGAGCGAGAACGAGAGAGAGATAGTGAGAGAGGGAACACAAGCAGGGGGAATGGGAGAGGGAGAAGCAGGCTCCCCGTGAACAAGGAGCCCGATGCGGGGCTCAATCCCAGGACCCCGGAATCATGACCTGAGTCGAAGGCAGGTGCTTCACCAACCGAGCCACCTAGGCGCCCCACATAATTCTCTTTATATGAAAAGTCCAGAATCGCGAAGTCTATAGAGACAGGAAGTAGATCAGTTGTTTCAGGGCCTGGGGGAGGTGGGCAGTGACTGCTACTGGGTATAGTTTTTGAGTGATGGAATGTTCCAAAACTGGTTGTGGTGCTGGTTGCACAATGTTACAAACACACTAAAAAGCATGGTGGGTGAATTGTATAGTATGTGAATTATGTCTCAAAGATGTTACACTAACAAAATTGTATCTATAATTTAATGACAATTGTGTGTGTGTACATATATACACACACTGAGAGACACACGGATGACACATGATACACACACACATATCTTAACAGCAGTTATCTATGGGTGCTTAGATTATTGGTGGCTTTTGTCTTTGTCTTTAGGCTTTTTTGCATTTTTATGGCATTTTCTCCCACAACGGGCATCGTTTTTGTAATCAGGAAATAAGCAATGAAGGCTATTTTGAAAGTCTACCTAAAGTCAGCCCTGGAGAGCAGGGAGCCCGGGGGAGCTGGAGGAGAGCCAGGCAGCATAAGGTCACAGGTGACACGTCCCCTCCAGAGGAGCCCTGGGGTCCCCGATGGGTGGGGGGGATGAGCACTTACTCTTTTGCAGCACAGCATTTAAAACATATTCCAGTTCCTCTGCTGTCACCTCCATGTCCTGTTGAAGGATAGACAATTGCTTTTTATGGCCCTTAGCGCCTTCTTTGTTAGTTGCTTCTAGTTCTGAGCTTGATCTGGCTCAAGCGACAAACCTGGCCCTCAAGGACCCTGCTGCGGGCCGTGTACCCAATTCCCATGACTGCAGCCTGCTTAACTTCTCAGAGACTTGCATGCCCAGCCCAGAAAGGATGGGAAAACTGGTCCAGGGGAGGCAAGCATCCCTACCCTCTGAGCTAAAGCTCCCCACATGGAGCTTCTGTTGGGGGACCTTCGTGTGGGGGTCTCCAAGCCCCTGCACAGCAGAACCGCCTGGAGAGTATTAAAAATGCCCACCCTGGGGGCTCACTCCGTGCTGGGAGCTCACTCTAGGGACCATTTCAATCAGAAGACTGGGGGGATGTCCCATGGATTATTTTCAAAACCTATAGGGTGATTTCAGAACCACTGATCTCGGGCCGTCCACTAAGTCTGCGAGATCTCAGCATCCAAGGCCCTTAGAAGCTTGTCAGAAATGTAGAGTTTCAGGCCCTGCCCCAGACCTCCTGGGGAGGAAATTGACATTTTCTCAGGATGCTCCAGCAAGGGTTTTGCGAATGACAGTTTGAGTAGCACGCACTCAGGGCTCCTTTGGTCCAGGGTTTTGAGCTAGTGGTGTGAAACAGTCACCTAGGAAGTTATTTCCATATGCGCCTGCCCAGGTTCCACCCCTGGAGCTTCTGAGGCCTGGGGAACGGGGGTTGGGGTGCTCAGCCTTAGAGGAGAATCGCTGATGCAGCCCAAGCCCCCCTGGGACAGAGCAGGCCAGAGAGGTGGAGGCACACGTCTGAACCATCAGGCCAGTCCAAAGAAGAGCGGGACTGGAACCAGTGAGCTGATTCTACAGGTGCTTTTTGGTCATTAGTAAAGTTGGAAAGAATCTCCTGCAACATTCCCTCACTTCCCTTCCAAACCTGGGTCTCCATTTCTGGCAACTTCTGTCCCTCCTCAGCCGTGAGGAGGAGTTCACCCAGGCCCATCTTCCAGCCAGCATCCAGAGCTGGACGTTTGGCGTTCCTGTGCCACCCGGCCCTGCTCCGTCCTGCCCGGGGCTGCCGGCCGCCCTGGGAAGAGCAGATGGCCACCTTGCCTGCTGTGGCTTACACAAAGTAAGTCACACGAGTCCCCATTTTTCTCCACCCAGACTGCAGTCCCCAAGTCTCCCTGCCCTGCTCTTTCTTACACTGCCTGAAATCCCACCATCAACACCCCCACCCCACCCCCTGCCCCGGCCCCGCTGCAGGGGTCACACCTCTTTTATGATTCAGGATCCCTGCCAAGGGAAGGAACCAAATGTAGTCATCAGCACCCACCATGAAACGGTCAATCAGGCTAATTTTATTTATGGCTACGAGGGAACACAGGTGGGGCAGTTTCTAGCAGAATGGACGAGAGATACCCAGGGCCCCCAACAAACAAGCTGACAACCGAGGGGGCAAGAACGGAGTAGGGGTCAGAGAGCAGGAGGCGAGAGACAGATCCTCTCCTTCCCCAGTGGCTGGCCCTGGCCCGAACTGCCAAACCTAGCCATGCCGCTGATGTTACTGGACAAAAATCATGTTTGCAATTTCATGGTGATGTCCCCGAACAATACCACCTTCCACCAGAGCAGAGAGAACATTCTAAAGGCAGTGGTTTGTGGACAGAGTGCAATGAGCCACCTCTTCAAGGCTTCCTCTAGCCTTCCACAGAAAGCCCCTGGGCCAGGCTGAGCTCCTTTGAGGGCCCTTGTCCCACCAACGGTGGCAACCCGGCGTGAGGGGTGCACTGGGGGAGGCGGTCTTTGGAGCCTCCCAAATGACCAGGCTTGGCCTCTCCTTGGCTCTAGCTCCACCAGGCCTCTGGGAAGTGCTGCTGACAAACAGCTTCCTGCATCCCTGGGCTGTGGAGGAAACCAGGCCCCTCAGCACTGCAGGGGGTCAAGGCCAAGGGCAGGCTGCAGTCAGCCCTACCTCACCCGCAACTTGTTCAAACAGGGCCCGGAACTGCAGTTCCTCCTCTGTCTCCTGGCCAGTTGGAGTCGGCTTCGGAGGCTAAAAAGAAACCAGAGGAACTTACATGGGATTCACAGAAAAGACACTTGGCGTTTACGATTATCCGAAAGAAACAGCAAGAAAAGGAGGCGCGCACGGGAGACCTTGTGGTCCTGCAGGAGAGTCTGGGACCTCATTGCGGTGAGGAGGGGCCAGAAGTGGCCACTGCCTGGAGCATTAAGAATGGCAGTCGGATTCCTTGTGAAGGCTCTTCAGTGGGAGAATCTGGAAGGACTAATCGGGGGAACATTTGTAGATAGAAGCGCTAGGGAGGCTGGAGTCCTGACCGAGCTGGGGTCCCAGCCAGGGTGGCCACGGCTCCCTGCACCTCCTCTGTTGGACTCCTCACCACTCTCAGCTGTAATTACTTGCCGAACCATCTGTCTTGACAAGTGGTGAGATCTTTGAAGGCTGGAGTCTGTCTCTAGCAGGCAGCCCTGGGCCTAGCGCATGGAACGAGCTCAGTAAATGCTTTGGGTGTTTTAGTTTTGTGCAGATCAGTGCTGACTTTGGAAGCGTCACACTGTCCCAGGTACACCTCAGCACCTCTTCAAAGTCTTACAGCCCTTGGACAAGTATAAAACCCACCCCCACTGCCTCCTACCAACACACATATGGTAGGGAGGAAGTCCACTGTCAGGGAACCTACTAGCCACTCTCATTTTCTTCTTGATTATTTTTCTTCGTCTGAATGCATTTTAAAGACATCCCACCCCCTTCAGAAGCAGCACCCAACTCTCGGAACAGAGCGAGTTGGACAAAATCATGTTTGCAATTTCATGGTGAAGAAACATCGCACAGAGAAACATTGCTCCAAACAGAGCTTTCTTCAGCGCACCTACCTCGTTCCCATGCCTGGTCCTGGTGGGACATGAGAGCCTTAGAAGGTAGAAGGCGTGTCCCCCACGAGGATGGAATCAAGGTACTCACTGGATCGCAGATAAACCATTCCCTGAACTTCACAGCTCTGAATGACACTGTGATCGAAAGGAACTTTCGGGACAGTCACTGAACCCCACCCTCCAGAGTACCCTGGGAAGGCTCACCTCCGGAAGGTCGATGTCCACGTCCCCGTCCATGTCCCTGGGGGGCAGAAAACATGCTGGCTCACTTGTGGATTAACTTCCTCTCTAGGATCTGCAACACTCAAGGGCCCAGAGGTAGGGGAAGTTTCTGGCCCACTGAAGCCCTTCTTTTTCCATGAGGTTTACCTTTCACAAGGCCCGCAGACCCCCTGCACTGACCTCCCTCTCTTCCCACCCTATTACTCAGATCCTGCTGGGCATGAAAATAAGAGGGAGGCAATTGAGCCATTGGTCAAGGAAAACTTGTAAGTTCTAAACTTCTAAGTAAAAGAAACTGAGCCAGCTGCCACCCCTGTTTCCTGGATGCCCCATAACAAGGGATATTTATGAAGTGTTATGTAGGCTAGCAGAGCCCCAGAGGACCCACAAGTGAAGCAGATTCATTAAATATGCCCCATGAGCTCTACATCCCCAGAGGAGATTCAGTTCCTTGGACGGCGTCATTCCGTCTACTGAGGGTGAATTATTTCTGGGGGAATTGGAAAAGATTATAGAGCAAGTTGAGTCAGAACTTAAAATTCCCTCCAAAAGCTCCATCCTTTACCCCTGGCCCCTCCCCGAGGAAGTGAATCCCTGCTCCCACTGTGGGTGTTGGGGGTAGGCTGTGTGTGTGTGCTTATGTCTGGGGAAAAGAGGAAAAACAATGGAGATGTTTATTTTCCCGTTCACATATTTAGGGGAACCTATAGTGTTTGGGAAGCGGTAATATTGAGAGGAGGAGCAGGCTTAGCTTTTGGTGATGCTAAAACATTTGGAAGAATCCAATCTTGCAGAGTAAACATGAAGCACTCCCCAAGAAAAACTGCTAAAATGTCAAAGGGGATACCAAGAAGCAAACAAGATGGAACTAGGCTAGTTCCCCCCTTCTTCCTTATCCCCTGGGCACGCACAACAGAACGCTTTTCAGAGGTTGTTTAGGATCCTCTCATGAGGACGAAGCCAATGGAAATAGAGCTTCATGCGGTTCTTCAATCACTGAGCTACCAAGGCGGTGCTTATGTTCCAGATCACAGCAGATTAAAGGACCTCATTTGGGAGCAAGCGTGAGTATGGGCTTAGCTCGGCCGTATCGAACCATCTACGAATGCCCAGGACTCAGACCGTGCCCCACTGCTGGGTCAGGGAACACAGGTGCGGGGCAGGTACAGCCTGGCTTCCCCTCTCTTGTTCTTATTGCCCACAGCAGTCTGCACGCCTCTCGTGTGGGTGTTTTTGTGTGAACAGATCCTGGGAAATGCATCCTCAGCTTGTACCAGTATCTGGGAGAAGACTGGAGAGCAACTCTCCAACAGAATTTTCAAAAATTAAAGAAAGATCTTTAATTGCTTCTATTTAGCTGAGGAGAAGGAACCATACCTTTTGTAATCAGCTTGGGAAACCCAACCAGACTGGACAACTGGGGGTATTCTCAGTGCCTGCCACCAATCCAATCTTATCCCTCTAAACAAAAGATAAAACCAGAGGCCACTAACTCAGAGCTGGCTCCATCTTGTTATCTAAGGCCGGTCCCTAGTTGGGGACTCATCTAGCTCAAATGCAGAATTAGCCAATTTGGCCATTTTCTGCGATATCTAGAATATCTCTACTGGGAAAAGAAGTGGATGCTAGTATCTTGTACCATTTTTTTCCCTCTGCCATAAAGCAACCGATGGCAAAAGGGTAGTAATGGGAAACTTTTCATAGAAGTATCTAACACAAAATAATTTTGCTAAGACACTGCAAAGGGGGAGGTGGCAGAATGTCGGGTATATAAAATAGAAGGCAGACTTGTGTAGTGTAAGCACTTGACAGTTGGCTTTTTTGATTGTAGTGTAAGTGCCTGGCATTAAGTTTTTGACCGTTGAGGCATCCATTTCAAAGACGTTCATCTCAAACACACTGCCAGCTACACAGCTAGATCCAAAGCCCAGCCACCCTACCCATGAGGTTCCCTCTTTTTTTAGAAAGTTCTGGTAGGCCATTTGGCCCACTGCTTGCTTTTCCTTCAAGCACTAATTTCTGCTTTTATGTTTGAAGTTCACCAATAAGGAGCGCCTGCGAAACCCTAGGGCCCTACCCTTGACCCCAATAAAGGCAGAACCCCAGGCCTGTGCTCTCTCTCTCTCTCTCTCTCTACTCAGGACATCACTCTGTGGCCCCAGGTGTGCCATGTATGCTCCAGAACCTGTAAGTAATAAACCTTGTCTTTTCAAAGTTCCTTGGGTTGTTGCCAAGATACATCTTGCAATCATAAAAAGATCCACAAGGGTCAGTCTGGCCTCAACGTTGGCTCCGGTTGGGGAAACGTCTTTGGGGGTTCACCACAGGAAGTACAGGCCCAGGTGAGTGTTCTCGGGCGTTCCTAGCTGATGGCATCACTACCCATAGGCTGGGATCAACCCCAAACAATTTGGCGACATTTATTTAAACTGAAGCTGAAAGAACGGGTCTTTTACGAAACTTGTAATAGTCATCCCCTTCACTGTATTCAAAAATGAGTCTAGCACTTCTAAATGTGGGTCCCACTCCAGAGGTTTCTTGAGAATAGGGTTTGGAAAATGAAGGGCTCCACCCGAGAGGGTCTGGTGAGCATGATTCTGGGAGTGGTTGGAGAGAGCAACTTTTCAGTTCGAGGGAAGGAAGGAGCAGAATCAAAATGGAAACATATCCTGCTTTGCAAATGGGTTAAGAAACCCTCCTGGTTTCTCAAGTGGATCGTGGAGAAGGGAAGAAAGGGGTCATGGCTCCAACAATCTCCTGTGACTTCCCAGGGACTGAGCCACTAAATGAAGAGGAATTCTTGAGCCTGTTACTCACTGGGTGATGGCTTTCTTCTCTGAAAAGATCCTCAGGCAGAAATCAGCTTCCTGATGGGGCTCAAAAGTGCTGGGAATCAGGATGTATTCCCCAGGGGGCAGCTTGAAGCGGTCGGAGACTTCTCTCAGGTTGATGAACGTTTTGCTTCTGGCCTGGGAAGCGTTGTACCTGAAGAAGTCTTTGTTCAGGTGTTCGTCTTTGCCGGGGCTCTGCGATGGGAGCATAATGGGGTTGGTTCTGTAAGGAGAGCCGTTGGTCTTGGGTATTTGGACACAGTTGGGGGACTGACTGGCCAGTGAGTCTCGGGCATGTGGCCAAGGAGGAGCTAAGAGTCCAGCACCTTAGGTGGCGGGCTCCGAAGAGCGGCTTAGTTCCTACCCACCTGGTAAATGGCGTAGCCAATGGTCAGCATGTCGGCTCCAAACCTCTTGAGTTTCCTTCGATCTTTCTGCATTAGGGCTACGAGGAAAGTGCAGTCGTCCTGCCCCTCATCCTTCTCAGTCAGGGACAATTTTATTTGTGGATTGGTCCAGAAGGTATCTGCCCTTTGAAAGAGGTGAATTCTTTAATCTTCCTTAAAAAAAACACAAAAAATGCGCACACACACACACACACACACACACACACTCCATCCACCCCCACCACATCTTCCCAAACCTGAGGAAGTCATTCATTTCTTCTCTCCCGGTTCTGATGACCCTTGTGCTCTACTTCCCATAACCCTGGTGAGAAGGCCAAGTGCTCCCCTTTCAACCCCACCTTCTCTTGAGCCATTTCCCATACATTCTTCTGGGTCTACGATTTGCTCCATCTTATTTTTCCCTTGTGATACTTCAAAGGAGAGTGCTGTGCCCCTCTGGTTGTGCAAGGTGAACAGAAGCCACCCCGCTTCCAGTTCCAAGGGCGAACGCTGATTGGTTCATCCTAGTGCATCTTGCTGTGGACAGTTGGAACAAAGCCAATCAGCCCGAAGCATTCACCAGCCAATATGGGTACAAGGAATGCCCAGTTAGAGTGAAGCTGGGGACTTTCGTTGGATGACCCTGTGCATAAGTGAGGGCTCAGGAAGTCCTGGGTGGTGCTGGCAGCCCTCCTGCCCTCCTTTCTATAAAGAAACCCAGGCTGAGGAAGAAGTCAACAGAAGAAAGAGGACAGAGCAGAGATTTCCAGACCAGTGGGTTGAGGGAACTATGCCTGAAGCCCACCCTACTTCTCTGTACTTTTCAGCCATGCAAGGAAAAAATTCTTTGAATTGCTAAACTAGCATGACTTGTGCTTTCTATTACTTGTCATGGGAGATAACCTAAGTGACCAAACAAGAGTTTCCCCGAGCAATTCTTATCTGACTTCCTGCTACATCTCTGCAGCCCTCACCGGCCATCCCGGAAATCCTACTAACTCCACACTCAGGCCTTCTCTAGGGTCCTGGTGCTGACCCGCTGACGTCCCCCAGACTTCACTGGACACTTGGCAACGACAGAGAGAGTGACAAGCAGATTACCAACCCAGGAAATTGCGGCAGCCCCCGGCCGTGGAGCCCCGCACCCAGCTTCCTTGATGGACCGTCACCTCCCACTTGTGGAGAGCATTCTCCTCCAGGGCGTCAGGAGTGAGGTTGCAGATTTCCACTTTGTCGAAGTGGGCCTTGAAGTCCCTAAATGCCATCCTGCAACAAGGTGGAGAGACACCATTCTCCATGGGAAGTGATGGTGATGTCATGATCCATTCGTTCGCTTAATCATCTAACCAACCAGTAGTAAGGGCCCGCACCTGTCCTCAAGGACAGGGAGAACTCACGTGTGGGCAGACAGAAAATACACAAGCAAAGCTAAGGAAAACCCAGGTTCAGGAACTGCAGCCCACCCCTGGCATCTAGAGTGGGATGTAAGCAGTGATGTGCGGGTCAAGGCTCTTAGGAAGTGGGGGTGTCTCCTCCAATCTTTCCTGTCTTTCTTCTGCTGCTGGCTTCCTGCAGATGGCTGGGTGACCCCAGGGGATGGTGGAACCACAGAGAGGAAGGGGCTTGGGTCCCTGAATCACTGCATGGGGAGAGCCACCCACAGAATAGGGATGTCCTGCTGGACTGTTACAATGAGTGAGAAATAAACTTTACTGCATTTGAGTCTTTATACGTTTTGAGTCTACTTCTTACAGCAGCTGGTGTGACCCTAAGTCGTTGGTGCCTTGAAGTATGGAGCCACTGTGACAGAATTCTAAACTATGTGATATCAGCTTAGCACTTGGGCAGGTTTCATGGAAATATTAGAGCTGGGAAATAGATATCCACATTACAAATGGCAATATACTTGTTAAAACTGTCAAAATATGGAAGACAGAGGCTGTGTTCAAGGGGAACAGCCAGCTGTGTGCTGGCTTTTGCCTGCTGTGTTTAATAAGGCCTATAAGAAAAAAAGTGAGCTCAGACAAGAATCGACTGGTTTGCTCATCAGGGAAGAAAGCTGGACATCAGAAATGTGTGGTCTTGCAGGGTTGGAAGAGCCAACTGTTTTCTGGACCCCACAGGAAGAAACAAGATCAAAAGAAGCTTCTAGAAACAAAGGCCCATTAAAAACTCCCAGTTAAGCAAAGAGATTCCACCCTGTAGAAAGTCCAGATTAGGAATGTTTCCTGCCCACTTAGGTCTATTTTTTTAGGTGCTGTCAAGGTCGCTGCCTTCAGGGGCCCTTGTCATCAAGTGGGACAAGGAAGTAGCCCCCAGGAGCAGCGGGGCTGCCTGTCTGTCTTCAAATACACCATGCGAACTTGGATGACGGGTAGTTCAGAGGAGGGATGCTGGTATGGAGACCCAGGCTCAACCCCGTGTTCATACCAAATTCTTTGCCAACCTGGGTGAACATAAGGGGCTTGAGACCAATGTATTCGATTTACCAAAGAAATTGAACAAGACAGACAGAAAGCAAGCAAGCAAGCCAAGGGCTCTAGGGCACTGCCCTCATACCTGTTATGTAGTCAATACAGAAAAGAAAACAGAGACGAGCACTGTACCAGAATTCCCCGTCGTCGAGAGCCGTGTGACACAGGCGCTTTTGCTCGGCTGGGCCAACGGAACACCACTCGGAGGAACTAGGAGGAGTAAGCAAAGCCGCTGGAACAAGACTGCCTTGTCGGGGTGTGAGCGTCCCTCCCGAGGTGCCTGGGTGGTGGCTATGTGGGGATTGATCCTGGTCAGTGCCTACTCCCTGGGCCCTGGGAATGCCCCAGGGGATCTAGAGGCTGGTTGCAAAGTAGGCGTCCAAGAGCAGCCAATGGTAAAAGGTCCTCGGGATCATTTGAAGTCCCTCTGTAGGGGCTTATCACAGGACCATCATAGGATGTTGAACGCTAGCAAGGTAGCAGAAACTTCCAACCGGAAGTCAGAAGGGGACTGACGTGTGCCCCGGAGCATCTCCCGATCTCTCCTCTTCATTGGTAAGTGACGTTTCGAAAAGTGATAATAGTATCTTATGTTTGCTTGGGCTTGACATTTCACATACTAAACATTTTCTTTAGGTGAGCTCTCCAAGAAGCCTCCAAGTTCACCGTGTCTCTACACCTTCAAATGGTTCCACTGAGTAACCGCCACCGGGGTACCCAACTGGCATGGCCCCCTCATCCACACCCTGCAGAGCTCATCCCAGGAAGGACCCAGGAGAAGCCCCTCTCCAGGTCCAGCGTGCCAGGGTCAGAACAGCAGTACCCAGAGCCAGGACCTTCCGAGGGGCTCACAGCCCAAAACGGGCCTGCCGGGCTAACGCGTTTTCAGTACTTCGCTCCTAACAGGTGGGGTCAGGAGCAGGGATCAGGATGGGGACCTGCCCTCTGTCACCCCAAGGCTGAGTGGGAGCAGGAGGAAAGCTCGCTTCCAGCCTTGACCCCAGGAAATGCACTTCCCTTATTTCTCCCTCTGCATGTTTCCCAGGAGAAGAAAAAAAATGGCCCTTTTATGCGCTGTGTTCTCTTAACGGAAGAACACTCTAATAGTCTATGTGTGATATGAAGCAGGCTCATTAATTTCAATTTCAATATTTCTGTTCTTTCCATTTCTGCCAGGAGAGGGAGGCCGATCTCTTCCCTCCTGTGATGTTGGTGTGAATCCATCTCTGCCAAAGACCCCGGGCTCTGAGAAGGTGAGAGCCAAAGTGGGGGGAAGGTGGTGAACAAGAACCATGATGGGTCCACAAGCCCCTGCACCCTCGGGCTGGAGTCAAGTTAACAGAGATGCAGACACGCTGATGGCTGGCGACATGGTGGCCTCATGGTCTGAGGACAAACACAGCTCAGGTTCGTCTACTCAGGCTCTAGACATGCTGGAGGTCTCCCCAGAGTCCCACGAGCTGTGAGCAGGCAGGGGTGGGACAGCAGGACCCCAAGATGGCAGAGTCCTGGCTGAGGGAGCAAGCGGCTCAGGGTGGGCCCTGCCCAAGCACATCTAAACGTTCCCGGATGCTAGCCACCTGGGCCGCTTCACGAGGGATGAGGAGGGGACACATACCCGCAAGGGAGACCATTCTATATAATTGGGGGCCAAGAAATAACCCTGGTTGACTGCTCTGGAAGCAATGCATTTCCTGTTCTGCTTCCCCTCTCTACTGGGCCGCTGGGGCTCTAGCCAATGGCCAGTGACCAATCAGAGAGAACCCTGTAGTGACGTGCTTGGCAATATTTCGGGGACTCTCACACTTCAAATACTCATGGCCACCCCCACCCCCCAACATGTGCGCTCACACACACACACACACACACACACCCTGCATATTGGAGCTACTCATCACTGGAGATAAAGCCTCTCACAATATCATGGGGAGATCACATCTCCCCACGGGAGGGAATATATCCACTAACGTAAGTAACAGTAACTGGAAAGGTGAGAAAAAGCCGTTACAAGGGTGTTCAATTTTGACTGCATGGTGGGCCAGAGGGCTGAAGAGGGAGGAAGTTAAGGTCACCAGCAGCAGGAGGGAACTGTAGACACAGTGCGCCTCCCTCATACGCCTGCAGAAGCCCCAGGAAGGCAAGGAGGCGGGGACTGACCTGTCACTCCAGGACCCGTTCCACTCAGCCTGACCCCAAGGGTTCCGGACTCTGATGAGCTCCATTTTCTGGCCTCGGATGTTTACCTGGAGGGGAAAAACATCAGGGCAATGTGGAATGATAAATTCATGCATGAGCTCCAGAGTACTTCCCCTCCAGCCACGGTTGGCTTTCCCAAAAGCCTCTTGACTATGACACGCAAAAGACATGTCAAAACTCATCAATTCTTAACTAGCCCTTGGAACTTTCTAATTCCTAGTGAGCACAGTGGCTGGCATCACCTACAGTGATTATTAATCACCCGAGAATGGATACG
Source organism: Callorhinus ursinus (assembly GCF_003265705.2). Lineage (NCBI taxonomy): Eukaryota > Metazoa > Chordata > Mammalia > Carnivora > Otariidae > Callorhinus > Callorhinus ursinus. The sequence continues at coordinate 16,904,015 of NW_027397094.1, forward strand.
CTGCATCTGGGAAATAAAGTAGAATTATACATAACAAGAAATTAGTTCACGTGAATCTTCAAATGAATGAGTTTTCTCGCTGGATTGGAATTGCCCTAGAGGCGGGTGCCGCGTCCTATTTATCAGTGTATCAGCATCTAGCACAGCGAGAGGTAAAGAGTAGTTTGGCCCAAGTGCTCAAGGACCTATGAGTGAGTTTTCTTCATCCTTAACATCTTACGGACAGATGAACGAAAAGTATATAGGCACACGCTGGGAATTTAAACGATAAACAAAAACCACTTCCAAGTCTTCTGAATCCAATATTCCCCCTTTCAGGTGTCAGGTGAGGATTTCTGCTGTCCGTATGGAGAACCCTTGAGCCAGTAAAGAAAGATGTTCAGCCATGCCCTTCATGCTCTGCCCCGGACCAAGAGAAAGGGCCAGTGCATTTAGAAAGATTTTGGAGGAAAGAGAGTAGAAGTAAAAAATTTCTATTCATCAACTAACCAGAAATTTTAGCTCAAAACACTTTATCCTCATGCGCTGGGCACAAATCATATTTTTGATGTGTAAAAATTAAGTTAGTATAACCTCTCCAGAGTCTAGGATGCAGCTTGCAGCTCATCATTTAAGATGTTCATTACGTGAAATGTGCCGGGAAGGTAAATGTCTTGGAGGTGGAGAGAAAGGAAAAGCCATTGAACAGATGGGGTGGGAAGTTTCTATTACTGGAAACAATATTTGGGAGCTGTAACATTAAAAATCAGATGCCTACTGGGGCGCCTGGGTGGCTCACTCTGTTAAGCGTCTGCCTTTGACTCAGGTCATGATCTTGGGGTCCCAGGATTGAGCCCCGCATCGGGCTCCCTGCTCAGCAGGGAGCCTGCTTCTCCCTTCCCTCTGCCCCCAACCCCCGCTCGTGTTCTCTCTCGCTCATTCACTCTCTTTCTCAAGTAAATAAATAATCTTTAAAAAAAAATCACATGCCTACTCAAGTGAGTGAGTGGCAAGGCATTATGGACAGGGAAGGAGGGGGAAAGAGCCTTTGTAACCAAGCACTCCCTAAAAGTCAGAGGGGTACTGTGTGGGGTCTAGTAACCCCTGGGGATCAATTCTACACTGGGCCACTGCTGCAGAGAACGGGACTTTTGATGGTTATTTTTATGTGTCACCTTGACTTGGCCACTGGTGTCCAGATATTTGCTTTTACACAATTTTGGGTGTGTCTGTGAGGGCGTTTCTGGATGAGATTAGCATTTGGATTGGGAGACTGAGTAAAGCAGAGGGCCCTCCCCCATGTGGGTGGGCCTCATCTAATCCGCTGAAGGTCTGACTAGCACTATAGAAGGTGGAGGAAGGGAGAATTCATTCTCTGTGTCTGACTGCTGAGCTGGGACTTTGATTCTCTTCTGCTCTTAGACTGGGACTTATACCATTGATTCTCTTGGTTTTTGGTTTTTGGACTTGGACTGGAGCAACCCCACCAGATTTCCTGGGTTTATGGCTTACAGATGGTGGATCATAGGACTTCTCAGCCTCCATAATCATGGGAGCCAATTCCTCATTCCCTATCTATCATCTATCTATCTATCTATCTATCTATTTATCTATCTATCTATCTATCATCTATCAATATCTTATTGATTCTGTTTCTCTAGAGAACTCTAGAATTAAGGAAGAAAATGAAAAGAAAAGAAAAAACAAAGCCTAGGCTCTTACACTAGCTAAACCAGGTTGGTACTGTGGTAGAATCACATGTTTCTCTTTCTCTCTCTCCTGTTTTGCTCTTTTGGATTCCAGCCTTCCTCCTTTAGATGAGACCTTCTCTAAAACATCTGAAGGTGTGGTTTATACTGTGATGCACTAGATCAGTATAAGGGACTAGCACTGCTGAGTCTATTCCTGTACCCTATCTACAGAGGTTCACATCGCCTACCTGGTCAATTCCTGTCACACTGTAGGCATGGCCCTTAATGAGACCAAAAGGTGTCCGGGCTTCAGATTCTGCAGCATTTCTGATCTAAAATGTGAAAAAAGCAGCGTTGGACCCATTAGGTAAGTCAAGCCTTCCCTACCTGCCCAGACCCAGCTCCATGCCTGGCCTGGCCCCTTCTGCTCCGCCATGTGCCTGACGCATATAAGGTCACCCCTAAGATGGTTAGCAGGGACATACAGCTATCCCCAGTCTCTTACCAGAGTGAGGAGACCTTCATTCCCAGCTCAGACTCCAGGGAAAAGTTCACTTTTTTGCCCCCACACAGAGCAACTTGACCCCACCCCCCATCATGTAGCCCAGCACCAGATAGAAGTACGATCCCATACACCGAAGACAAGATAAGAAGCATTTAACTTCTTATGTGTATGTGAGACACATACAACCTATGTCACGTACAACCCTATGTCACAAACTTGGAAACACAGAGGAAAGGGATAATTTAGTAACAAAGAAGATATTCCCAAGGTTAATGCAAGAAGAAACACAAAACTTGAATAGGTTCTAAAAACTGGATGAGGTAAAACTATACGTGTGTATGTTTGCATGCATAAAGACGTTGGAGAAAATACTGTTAGATTCCTATCTACTGATGTGAATGTTTTAATGCTGTAGGAAGTAGAAAAAAAACAAGTTTTGGAAAAGTATGGAGTAAGACTCCATTTAGTAAAATCTACAGAGTAGGACTCCATTTAGTAAAATCAAACTGGACTTCTCCTATGGTTGTGTATTTAGGCGCATGCCCGTATGTCTGAGTAAGGATGGGGGGTGTGAAGGGCACACACTGGGTGTCCCAGGGCTGGGACTTGGGCAGGGACATCGAAGTTTGCCTTTATAGATTGAGGATTGTTCCGCCTAATACAGTAAGTGTGCCCCAACTTTGTAATTTGAAAAACATTAGAACTTCTGTTTTAATGAAAATACATAAACATTGATACCACTGCGCTGCCCCCCCCCTCGAAAGTTATGCCCCTCCTCTCACCCAGCCAGGGCACCTGCTGGTCTACAGCCCAAGGGCAGTGCCAGGAATGTGAACATGCACATGAACGACTTACATCAATGGAGCAGCCCACCAGAGAGCCCCTCTTCAAGGCCTTCTCTAGAATCTCATAGAAGTTCTCTGGAGCCTCTTTAGTTGCAAAGGTCTCTGCTACACCCCCGGTGAAGTCTTCCATGGCCTCGATGGTGCTGCCCCCCTTCAGAGCCTCATAGCTCCCATTCAGCCTGTCTCGGAAGGAAGGCAGGGATACCGCTGCAGGGAACAAGAAAGGCCACCAGGTGGCGCCCCTTGACCAGAGTTTTTCTAACTCTTCTAAGGACCATTGTCTCTCCTGACCTTGCCCTGGGTTGGGTGGTGTGGAAGGAAGAAGGGAAGCAGGGATTCAGCTTTACGTGGAGCTGCAAGGATCCTGGGCTCTCTTAGAGACAGGCAGTGCGGTGCGGTGGTAAAGAGCGTGGACTCTGGTCCCCGACTGGCCGCAGGTGCAAGCGGCAGACCCACCACTTACAAACTGAGGACTCCGGGGACAACTCACCCAGTGCTTCAGTTTCCAAATTTACAAAATGGGGGTGATGCGTGTATGCTCCCTGCCAGGACTACTGTGAGGTGTAAATGAGGCTCGCCGGCCTGCCCTCCCTCCCTCTCCCTCATCTTACACGGAACAGGGACCAGGACTTGACCATGAAGGTGTTATACATAGACTGAGACAAAGTTGAGGATTTTTCTCTTCCTTTCTGGTCTCACATACTCACAACCATTTTTCCCCCTCATAATGGTCTTTTTAATTAATATAATTAATATATTATTAATATAATATATTAATTAATATATTAATATAAAATTAATATCATATAATTAATATAATATATAGATATAAGAAATTAACATAATATAAACGTTTCCATTTAGAACAGTTTCAGATTTATAGAGAAGTTTGTAAACAGTAGAGTTCCAGTATACCTCTCACCCAATTTCCCCCAGGATTAACATCTTGGTACACTTGTTGCAGGGACTGAACCCATACGTTATTATTATTAAAGTCTCTACTTTCTTCTTATTTCCTTAGTTTTTACCTAATATGCTCTGTTCCGAGATCCCACCCAGGATATCACATCACACTGAGTCCTTAAGCCCCCTCCTGGCTGTGACAGTGTCTCAGACTTTCCTTGTTTTCCATGACCCTGGCCATCTTGAAGAATACTGTCGGGTGTTTGTAGCATGTCTCTCGATTGGGATCTGTCTGCTGTTTTTCTATTGATTAGACTGGGGTTATGGGTGTAGGGGAGGAAGACCGCAGAAGTAACATGTCCTTCTCATCACATTGTATCTAGGGTCCATACTGTCATCATGACCCATCGCTGTCGATGGTGAGGTCATGTCCGTTAGGCTTCTCCACTGTAGTTACTCTCCCTCCCCCTGTCCACGCTGTCTTCTTTGGCAGGACACCATTATGTGCAGCCCTCCCTTCAGGAGCAGAGGGATTTGCTCCACCTTTAATTACTTGCAGTTCTTCTACGTGGAAGATTTATTCTTTTCTCCAATTTATTTATTCAGTCATTTATTTATATCAATATGGACTCAGGGATATTTACTTTGCACTTTGGTTTACAATCCAATACCACTTTGCTTATTTTATTGCTCAAACTCTCCCAGCTTTGGCTACTCTCAACCTCTTCAGCTGGTTCCTGCGTCCTTTTGACGTAACCCCACCAGTGTGTGTGTGTGTGTGTGTGTGTGTGTGTGTGTGTAAACCATGTTCTCTCACTTCTTGGTACGACAAGATGCTCTAGGCTCATCTTGTGAGTTTCCCAGCCCAGTCCTAGAATCAACCTTGTCTCCAAGGCTGTCTGGTTCCTTTCTTTGGAAAAACAGTATTAGAGACCAAGACCTGGGAAGTAGGGGTCCTTTTTCCTGTGGGGCTGCCGTTCTTTCTAGGCCCCCTGTGCTGACAAAGTGAGGAGATGATGTATGTACACCAACCCAGGATGTATACATGTGTCTATCTGGAACCATCTCTACTAAACAAAACGTGAGAGCAGCCTGAGTCTCCAGCCCTAACCCATGACCATAGGCATCATTCTAAGCCTCCTCCCCTTGCTTCTCTGTAACCTCCTCTCCAAAAGTGAGAAACCTAGCTCCACCGCCTGCCATTCATCTCCTTAATTGTTCAACTCATTATGTACATATAATGGTATCAGAATTGCTGTCCTTGCCCCTATGAGAAACAAGTTAATCAGCCTGAGTAGAATGCTTCCTTTTGCTTTTAATCTTACAGACCCCATTCATGCCCACAGTTACTCAGGTCAGCTCCTTTTTCTCCTACCCCTGCAATGAGTTTGTTGCATAAATTTGCAATACAGTTAGATGAAATGCATGGTCTGCATTTCATCCTGGGGTTCGTCATCCTTCTCTATGATTTTTAAATCTTCATGTATTAAGCTTCTTTCTTTGTGCTGTAAAGTTTTATGAGTTTGATAGATGAATGGTGTCACGTATTCACGATTACAGTATCATACAGAATAGTCTCACCACCCTAAAAAAGATCCCTTGTACTCCACATGTTCACCCCTACCTCTGTCCTTCCCTCCACCTGAACCCCTGGCAACCACTGATGTTTTTCCTGTCTCCATAGTTTTGCCTTTTCCAGAATGTCATATCATTGGAATCATGCAGTATGCATGTAGTCTTTTCAGATTGGCTTCTTTCACTTAGCAATATGCATTTAAGATTCATCCATTTCTTTTCATGGCTTGATAGCTCATTTTTAAATCACTAAATAATGTTCCATTGCCTGGATGTACCACTGTTTGTTTATCCATTCATCTTGAAGGACATCTTATTTGCTTCTAGTTTTTGGCAATTATCAATAACAGCACAATAAACATTTGTGTGCAGCTTTTGTGTAGACATAAGTTTTTATCCAACTCATTTGGGTAAAAATGACTTTTTACCGGACTCATTTACCAAGGCGTTTGATTGCTGAACTATTAGGTAAGACTAGTTTTATAAGAAAGTTTAGTTTTATAAGAAACTGCCAAATTGTCTTCCGAAATGGCTGAACTATTTTGCATTCGCACCACAAGTGAATGAGAGTTCCTCTTGCTGTACATCTTTGTCAGCAATTGGTGCTGCAAGTATGTAGTGGTATTTTGCTATTGTTTTCATTTGCAATTTCCTAATGACAAATACTGTTGAGCATCTTTCCATGTGCTTATTTGCCATCTGGACATGTTTTTTGGTGAGGTACATCCCAATCATTTTTGGCCTCTTTGAATGACCAAAAATTAAAGATTTTCTTTTTTAGGAAACTTATTCTCCACTCTTTGAGTGAATACCCTTCAAGTTCCACTGGATCCCGCCAGCTGGAATTCCTGACTCAAGACTTTTCCACAGCTGCAGGGGGAGGATTTCCCTGCGCTGGGCTCACCGAGGATGAAGCCATGCCCGCCCAGCCCTGGAGAGCACAGGCACTAGCCCTGGAGAGGATCCTGCCGAGGTCTCCTGGTGGGGACTCACCATGGGGTAGAGCTGGGGCTGGGCTCCCTGGCTGTCCTCTGCCCCTTTGCCCACCTGAAACCTGTCTGGTGCCTCGGAGGCGTGTGCATAGACCTAGCTGGAGCAGATGGGCATGGGGGGCGGGTAGTATACCTTTGGTTCTTCTTTGATGGCTTTAATTCTGTCCTGCTGATTTCAGGGTCAGTTAAACCTCCATTTCCCTTCACTTAATTTTGCCACTTGCCAGAATTAGAAACACAAATGTGCTTCCCAGTTCCCGTCTCTGAAGACAGGTTCCCTATGCTCCGAAGATCCGGGATGAGCCCAAGAGGGACTCCTAGGGGAGCTCTGCTGTCAGCTGAGCACAGAACTCGGGCTGCTTGGCCTTTTGCTGACAAGCTGACGGGCCGGACATCGAGAGTGCTGGAGGGAACCAAGGTCATCTGGCAGGCGATTAAAAATGTTTGGGTTCCACTTACTTTGAGCTTCCTCAGCTCGTTAAATCCACAGAGACAGAAATCAACATGACGGTTGCCAGGGGCTGGGCGCAGGGGACGGGGAGTTGGAGTTTAGCAGGTGCGGAGTTTCAGTTTTGCAAGTTCTAGAGGTGGATGCTGGTGATGGTTGCACGACAGTGTGAATGTACTTAACGCCACCGAGCTGTACACTTAAAAATGATTAAAACGGTCCCTGTTACCACAGCCCAGATGTTTGAGCTATGACGGTGCTTGGTGGCAGGTTGGGAGAGCCAAGTTCTGGTAACTCATCCAGATTTTCCTCCGCCTACTCTCCCAGCTCTTCGGAAGGCCAGACACAGGAGGGACATGTGTCGCCACTCACTGAAACTCCCTGGAAAGGCCCCAGGGGTGGAGACCTGCTTCCTGGACAGCACCCCTCCTCCCCGGGCAGGGAGCACTCACTTGGCATAGGCTTTTTCCAGCAAGGCGCTCCAGAACTCACTGTGGTCGGCGGAGTGGAGGAAGATCAGGCGGTCCCTGAAGGTGGGCAGCCGGTCATCGATGACCACATCCAGCCACTCACTGTGCTGCCAGAACTGTTGGCCAGGACGGAGACGGAAAGCACGGGGGGCGGGGGGGCGTGAGTCCCAGGGGAGTCCAGCCCCGTCCGTGAATGTTTATCACTTGGCTCTTTCTCCCTCAGACCACACACTGCCCTTAGGGTACGGAGGAAAATCACATGCGGGTTCCATGATGGGGGCCCCTGGACTGTGTCCACTGAGACACAGGCTGAGCACCCCACCCACCACGGACATCTGCCTGAAGACCCCGTGTGGACCCATCAAAGCCGGGGGCCGGCGGGACAGGGTCGCACGCGGACACCGCGGGTGGGCTGGGTTAGCTCTTCTGTCTCCCGAGGGAGGGGCATAGTGTGGGGTTTGCTCTGCTCTTGCAACAGCGCGGTTCTCTATGCCCTTCTGTCAGCCGGCTGCTGGGCGTCTTAATGTTCCTTCATCTTCAGTGCCTTCCCTGCCCAGGGGTGGAAACTCTCAGACTGCCTTTTTTTTGGCCATTCACACACAGAGAGAGGGGGGCTGTAACGGGGCAGGTGGACACTTGTGCCGGGTGTGCAGACACGAGGTGAGTGTGTGCATATGTGTGTGTGTGTGTGCATGTGTTTGCGTGTGCTCACACACATGCTTGTGAGTCCGTGTGTTCACACGTGTGTGCATGTGTTCACGTGCATGTGCGTATGAGTGCGTGCGTGTATCTGCGTGTGCGTTCCTTCTCACTCAGTTGGCTCGAGAGAGACACTAAGGGAAGAAGAAAGAGAAAGTAGAAAGAGGGGAGCACACGCAGGGGCTCCAGGAGCAGTCCATGTCCAGCTTTGCCGGGGCATCCCAATCAGTTCCGTGTCAGCGACCCTGCCCCAGTCAGACCAGGCCGCCCAGTGTCCGGCCGAGGTTGTGTGTGTTTGAAGGAGAATATTCCCCTGGGCTCCCAGTGACGGGCTCTAAGGGGTGTGTTGGGAGGCAGCATGGCGTGGGACAATAAATACCACCACCACCCCCCCAGCTGGGCTCCCACTTGGGGGCTTAACCCTCCCAGCACGTGTCACTTCAGGCTTTCTTGGGGGCCTTTGTGACTTCAGGTTCTACAGACGCACTGCTCGGGGCTTCCGAAGCAGGTGCGGTGTTGGGGGCGGTTCTGGGCTGGCCTTCCAGGGCGGAGCTGGCTCAGGGGATCTTACAGGGCAGCACAGAGATGGCCCCACCGGCACCCTCATGCCCACACTGTGGCTGAGGACAGGAGAGGAGCAGCGAGGGGGCCTCACTCCCAACGCCCCCCTCCCAGATGTCAGCATGTGACTGACAGGCCCCCCACAGGGCCAGCCCCTGCCCGATCAGAGGCAGGGCAGTGGAGCACAACAGGGCACTGGAGGGAGTACTCAGATGGCTGGCCTTGGGGACGGAGGGGATCGTGTGGTGGCCTGGGAGGGGAAGGTGGCCGTGCGGGGGCAGAAGTGCGTGCCGGCCCCATGCGGCCACCTTCCTAGGATCCCTTTTAGTTCTGCGAGCCCCACAAGGTAGATATGAGTCCTTTTTCCAGACAGCGTGTGAAATCTGCCCGAGGTAACCCTCAGACGTACAGGGCAGGGCAGGCGTCAGTGTGAGCTGGGGCCCTTTGCAGGGGACGCAGGGGAGGAGACGACAGAGAACAGGGCCGTGAGCAAAGGGAAACCAGCCCCCAGGCAGGCTGTGCCCCGAGGGTGGCTCTGCGGGGGTCCCACAGGGGCGACTGTGTGTCCCTCCCCCCGACGTCCAGCAGGCGATGCCTCCGTGCTTCTGTCCATTTCTACTTCTTACCCTCACTCACGTCTCCAAATCTGTATTTCTTCAATAAAGAGGATCTCCCAGTTTATGAGAAATAATCCAGTCCCAGGGAGGTAGAATTGTTTTAGGCCATTTATGCTAAAAGCACAAGCTGTTCTGAAGACTAAAACCCATTGGCAAGGACCTCCAGACTTGCCACAATCGCACTTAAAGCCTTACTGTCTATTTTCCGGAAGGGCTCACCACAGGATGCCCTCACTGTCCTCCTCACACATTTAGAGGCAATCCCGTGACGCAGCGTGGTTTGGGGTGCAGCTTTCACACAGATGGGGTCACATTCCTCCCAGGATTACCGAGCAGCTGAAGAGGCTCATGACGTCATGCTGGACCCCAAAGAGCTAACACTCCCGGTCCAGGCTCCCTCTTACCTGGAAGTGGAATATTCCGGCATAACCGCGTCCAAAGCTTTGGTCCTGGGGGACGACTCTAGCCAGAGCGTTGTCATTCAGCGTCAGGGAGGCAATGGCAGCTAATAACCAGCAGTCCCCTGCAAAACGAGAGCCAGACATCGCGGTTTTCATTGCCAACTCGCAATGAATGGGAAAGCTCTATGCCGGAAGGAGAGGTGGGGCGTTCCAGATGTGGCCACATCTTTTCCACATTTAGGAAAATGGACAGAATACCAACAGATACCTCTGTCCTCCCCTTCTGCCTCCCTTCCTGGCTCTTTCCGTGCCCGGTTTATCACGCACAGCTGTTGTCGTCCGGGTCATGTTATAGGACACGCTCACTTGGGTTTCAGACTGATGCTCCATTATGCATCAGCTCTGTGCAGTTCCAGAGGCTTCCCCACCAGAGGGCCAAGGCTGCGGACGCTCATGTCAGCGGGGCTGGGTGAGTAGGCATTTCGTAGCTGCAGCCCAAGAAGTTGGGGGTCCTCAGAAATAGCCCCTCGTGGTGCCCGGGGAGTGCATTTCTGGGACTGAGGCCTCCCCACAGCACAGACTCGGTTGTGTTAGAGATGAGAGTAGCTCCAGTTATTTTTCATTTTCAAGATTTGCTGACTGGTCTACTGATTTCTGCAGCCGTGACTTCACATTGACACACATCTGGAGGACAACTCCAAAGGGAAGTCAGATATCAGACAGCATTTTATCTGTGCTGTGCCAGCCTCTCGGACGCATCCACTCGTCCGCCCTGAGGCTGGGACCAGCGCTCTTGCCAGGGCTGCCTACGAGCTCTGTGTGAGCAGATACTTGCAAGTATCCATTTACCCAACCTCTCTGTTTTATCCCTGATATCTTTGTTGGCAGTTGATAACACCGCCGTCATTGGAATTCAAGACCCCAAGCACACTTAGTTCGGCTTCCTCGGGGTTCACGTTTTTGGAAAATACCATACAGCCCACGACCCCTTTCTGATTGTTGTGCACAAGCTAGAGCGACTCACAGATGGTGTAGCATCAGGAAATCTACTTGCAGAGTCGCCCTGCTTCTGGCTTTCCCTAGAATGTCACCGGGGGGAACATGCCAACTGGTTCCTCAAGCATCTGCTGCTCTTAAGATGGAGATGCTAATGAGAAGGGACACAGAATCTTTCATGATCATTTGTTCAGCAAACCTCACTGAGTGCCTCCCGGGGGGTGGGGGGCGGTCCCTGCTCTCAGCTCTGGGGTGGTCCTGGCCAGAGTCCGGTGGAGGGCCCCCCTGCTGTGGGCTCACCTCCTCCCGGTTCTTCTCCAAGTTAGGGCTTTGCCCAGTGGAGGAAAATGCATTTCTTTCCCTAGAGCGCAGCACCTCTTGTTTATTCAGCCAGGAAGGCCCTGAGCTTTTGAAGGGGGGGCATGCAGAAGCTAGTGCTATTCATGCAATTTAAAGCAAAGGAAAAGACTCAGCAAGAAAGCAATATGGCTTTATCTCTCTGCTGGGTCTGTGTGGATGCATGGCATTGGTCATATCAACCAGAAGAGGGTACCCTCTGAAGGTCAGTTCGTCGGGCAGCTGGGTGGACAAGAGCATGCAGGGGGCCGCTAGCTAGCAGGGAGGGACTGGCGATGGTGTTGGTCGTGTTCTAGCTCTTATTTTGGGTGTGAGGCTCACAGCCCTTCATTTTATTGTTATCCTTCCTGGCTTATACAGATGTTATGTACAGTATTTGGAAGTAATAGAAGTGTTACAAAATGGGGCGCCTGGGTGGCTCAGTCGGTTAAGCGTCTGCCTTTGGCTCAGTTCATGATCCCAGGGTCCTGGGATCCAGCCCCACATGGTCATGGTCGGGCTCCCCACTTAGTGGGGAGTCTGCTTCTCCCTCTCCCTCTGCCCCCCCACTCCTGCTCTCTCTGTTTCTCAAATAAATAAAATATTTTTTTAAAAGTGTTACAAAATAATAGTTATATTCAACACCAACCAAGGTTAAATATGCAGTTGTAATTCCAAATAGATACTTGCACTCATGCCACAAACCAAAACCTTGAAACACAAAGGAGCCTATACAATGCCTTTTTATCGAACAGCAGCATAGGGATAAGGCGGGGGGCGGGTAGGGGGGCAGTGAGGGGAGGCAGAGGAAGAGTCTGCAGGGAGAGATGAGCGAGGACATGAGGAAGGGGCAGGCAGAGTCTCCCAGAGAAGGCTGACCCCCAACAAATGAAGACCAGTCTGGATGTAATTTTTTTTTCCGAAAGGTCAAAGTCATAGCTAGGATGTGTAATTCTATCATCTGTGTACAGTTGACCCTTGAGCAACATGGGGGAAGGGGCGCTGACCCCCCACCCCCAACCCACCGCACAGTCAGAGAGCCACGTATAACTTTTGACTCTCCCGAAACTTAACAGCCAGGAGCCTGCTGTTGACCTGAGGCCTTACCGGTAACCTAGTCAGTTAACATGTATTTTGTATGTTCCTACAATAGGAATGCAGTGAAAAGAAAATGTTAGTAAGGAAATCATAAGGAAGAGAAAATCCATTGACAATAAGATACTGTGTTATTCAAAAAAATCCATGTATAAGTGGGTCCGTGTTGTTCAAGGATCAACTGTATCATGGATCAATCTACTGATCTATCACCAGCTATCATCACTCTAGGTCTGTGACTTTGCGTTCTTGGTTTGGGGTAGCTGGTTGGTGAACACGGAGGCTCCAGCACGATCCACTGCAACCATTAGACCGTAGTGGTAACTCAGCTGTAGGCCAGGCCTCATAAGCTTACAGCTTCACTGGTGGGTTTTTTTAGGACGTTTTTTTTTTTTTCCCCGTAGATAGAATAAAGGTAAACTCACTCCAATTTTGGGCTAAATCCTGAAATGCAAGACCCACTTTAATGGACTTGGGGGCACTCGCAGGTTAATTTTAGGAAGGAGACTGTGAAACTCCCGGGGGGACCCCCCAAAGTCTGAGCCCCTGGTGCACTGTGGCATAATGGTTAAGAGCAAGTTCAGATCCTGACTACCTTGCTATCAGTCCTGTGATTTACGTTACTCAGCCTCCCTCAGCTTCGGTGTCTCATCTGTAAAATAGGAAGGGTGATCAGGACGGAGATCCAGGGACCGAGTTAATGCATGCAAGTGTTAGCCATGTCACGGTGCAGGGAGCCAGACCAGCGCCGCGGGGTATCTCTGTTCTCTGTGAACTGAGCCCCACACTGCAGCACAGCCACCCCCAGGGGAACAGGAGTGTAAGGAGCCTGGGGTCCACGGGGTTCCATCTGGGGGGGCGGCAGACTGGCAGACTGGGAGGGAGGAGAGGAGGAAGGAGCCGGTGGTAGCAGTCATATTCCCCCGGACCCTGTGCCCCCCGGGGGTCCCACGTTGCTCTTGCCGTGGGGGCAGCTCAGAGGCCCTGCCCTGCTGGCCTCCAGGGGTGCTTGTTCCAACCCCCCTCTCTCCGTGCTCCATCCCCTCACACTTACCAAGCTCCCCCTGGCAGATATCTGTCCTGGTGGCCCCTCCGAGAATGAATTCTGGGTTTTTCACTATTTCCTGGAAGAACAAAGGTGTTACTGGGCCATTGTGATTGGAGCGGGCTCAGGGTCTCTCTCCTTTCTGGGAGCAGAGGGCTTTTTTCTGTATTTGATTCTTTTCCGGTGGAGGGGTGCCACAAACCTGGGCCTGTCTCTGGTAGATGGCACCCCTTGGGGAGAGATCCTGCCTTTTGGGCAGCCCCTCAGTGCTGGACAAACAACGGACCACGAACTGAAGATTCCCATTGCCACTCGCCCTGGGCTAGCAATCGGGGTGGGGCGGGAGCAGGGCATGAGTTCGAATCCTGACTCTCCGCTTACGGGCATTGTACCCTCTGTGGGCTTCAAATTCCTCATCTTAAGATGAGGTAATACACACACCACAGACCAGTGCCTAGGATTAAATACAAATTCATGCTCACCCACCCAGCTGTTTTCTTTTTTAAAGTATGCATTTTGTATATATATATATATATATATATATATATATATATATATACACATACACACATATATATGCCTATCAATATATATATACACTATGTAGTGGGAGATACATGCACATATCTCTCATGTAACTTTACCTCAGTGCATTACATATATTTTATGCTATATTGCACATAATTATATTATTATGTGTACATAATTACTTATATATACATATATAGAGAGAAAGAGATACTATAAAGCATTAACAGAAAAGTGTTTGAAAGCAATTATATAAAATTCGTCTATTCTTTACATTTTGCTGAGTCGTTAGTCTCCATTCCTGACAGGGACTAAGGCAAAGAACAAGAGAGAGGGAATCCCTGCCCTCCTGAGTTGCTGAGGGACTGGGGGCCAGACCATGAACAGAGGCACGGACATCCAAGTTCAGGAGCGGTGAGTTCCAGGATGGAAAGTAATGGTGTGGGACGGGGGCTGTGTGGGGGCTGGAGCGGTCAGGGAGGACCTCTTGGGGAAGCAGACAGTTGAGTAGGGAGTCACGTGAGGGTCCAGGGCGAGGAAACAACAAATCATCAGACATAGAGGAAAGTTCTGACACACAGCAGATGCTCGGTCATTTTAAGAGGATCTGAATGCAGGCCGAGTGAGGGGCTTTTCCCACCTCTTTTCAGAGACAGGACTGGAGGCAAGAGTCCTCACCAGCACCTGGGTGGTGCCCCGGGGCCCAGCCCTGCCCTGAACAGTCCTCCTCAAGCTCCCCGGGGACCTACTTCTCTGGTCTGCGTCCAAAGTATCAGCAGGAGGATGGTGATTTCTTTGCAGGAAGGGGGACTGCTTAAGGCGAAGAGCCAACGTGTAAAATGATGGCACTCTCCCCGCAGCCCCCGTGATGTGCCGGTCTCACGGAGTGATGGACGCCCTGGACATCTGCCCAGAGAGCACTGTGTGGGCTTATGTGCTTTCCCAGTGTTTCAGTGAACGGGGCCAGGAGAACCTCTGAACACTGTGCCATCGGCTCACCACAATCGCAGGTGTGGCGGGGGTCTGACCGACACACCGAATGCTGGCTCCAGAATGGCAGGCGAGGCCATGGACGGGGGTGGGGGCAGCTCCTCTGTGCCAGTCTCCTGGCCCGTGCAGACCCTCTCACACGGCGCTCTCCCGGCTCCTCTTCCCCAGGTGTTTGCAGGTGGCTCTGGGCCAGGCCAGTGGGAAGGTGCAAACCAACCAGGAAAAGGTGCTCCCCTCAGGAGCCCTCCTCGATCCGCAGAGGGGCTCCGGGCGCACCATCTAACTTCTCCAGGCTGTCTCCATCTGTCATGTGAGGCCACTTTCCTCCGTCTTGGACATTCGGGGCCAGGTGCACAATGTGTATTGGAGCCCCGGCTCCCAAGGGCACCCCAGGAGCTCCCACGGCAGCCAGCCCCTATCGGGGGAGCGCCGCAGGGCTCCAGCCAGCAAAACTCCCACCGCCGTGGCCCCCTCCCTATCTCCGACTCTGAAGGCGGGCAGACCCTGCCCAGCAGGCTGTGGCAGACGCGGACCTCCCAGAGACCAGATGGGCTGTGGGCGAGGGGGCCCCCCCCCCCCGCTCCCCCTCGCGGCCCTCCCCTCCCCCGCCTTCGGCTGGCCCGTCCTGCCAACAGCACCAACTGGGCCAACAGCTGCCACTGCGTCTCGGCTCCATCGTGCAGCTAGTTGTTTTTGTCCAGCAGAGTTTTACCAAATTGCCTCAAACTGTGGATGGATGGAGAAAAACACAGAAGGAGAAAACTCAGAAACTCTCACCAAGTGAACAGGAGTTAGCCATCGGGTATGGAGTGGTGAACTCCCCGGACGCGTGGCTGATACAGGGGTCTGTCCAGTGTTCCTGGGAGTCAATGAATCCGCGTGGGGTCCGTGAATGTTCACGCCGAAGGGGCGTGGCCACGAACACCGACAGATGTGGGTCTCAGGTGTGGGGAGCGTGTGACGTGCGCCCGTCTCACACGCATATTGGTTCGTGTGTACTCTGGATGCATTGCATTTGTGCCTGGACAGCCTGCGTGTGTGGGGCCCAGAGGTACATTTGTTCTTGTGAAATGCTGTTTGGGGGCTTGAGGATGAGGGTTACCTGTTACAGTCCTGGGACAGGAAGATCAGAGGAGTCTTGACAAACCCGAGGTGAACCCAGACAGAGGACCAGGCGTCCTGGAATGTTCCCTCTTGGGGCCTGTTCTGTTCACTTCGTACATCATCAGGGGCTCAGCCACGCACATAGACTTTTCTTTACTTAGTCATTAATTTGAAAGGGGAGAAGCCGCATTTGTAACAAGTTTGGAGAGGCTGGGCTCGGATCGGCAGCTGTGTGCTACCCAGGGCTGTAAAGGCGCGTGGGGACACGGGGGTGTCTCTGGAGGCACAGGGCAGGCCCAGTGTGCAGGGCAGTCTCAGCCACAGGCTGCCAGGGGGCCGTCAGCCTGGGCTAGAGGGTTATGAGCATCTTCAGCGAAGAGGTACCCTGGGTTTAGGCTGAGAAGTTAGGGAGGGAATTGCATAGAAGAAACAGAAGGATGCAGGCGGACAGGGAGGCGAGGAGGAAAAAGCCGAAGGAAGCGCTTGTGAGCTGAGGAAGTCAAGGCTGCGGGCCCAGGAAGGCAGGCCCTTGGCTGCACCCCAGACCCACTCCTCCCCACTCCGACACACAGCCCTTTCCAAGAGGCCCACTGGAGGGGATTTCCCCTTCTCTCCCAGCGGAGCCTATCACCCCACCCCCACTGCAGGCCCCGGGGGCTCCCCCTCGGTGAGCGCCTTGCCCGGGGCTCTCTGGAGGCTGAGCCCGGCTGCCCACTGCTCTCTGGTGACCCCCTGACTTTTCTGATTCCGACTGCTCTGGTGCTCATGACCCCGCCCGCGAGCACAGCTGTGTTTGCCAAGAAGGTGGTGCTGGGGAGGGCACCACGGTCCCACTGGGCAGCTCGGCACTTGCTGCCCGAACATGCACCACCTAAGTGCTGAGCAGACATGCAAACAGCACCCAGGCCACAAAAGCCCTCTGGAGGGACACTGGCAACGCTTAGCATTTCCCTCCTGCCGCCCGCCCATCTGCACACCAGCGACCCTGGCCCTCCGTCCTGCAGGAGGAATCTCAATCCTCACCACCACCCAGCCCCTTGCTGCTGACTTCACACAAGTCTATCAGAAGTCTGTAAAACCCCTAGCCCCTCGGATTGCAAACAGACGGGTGTGTTTCTGGGAGTGAGGACAGAAAGGACCGTGTCAGGGGCACGCAAAGGGAAACGCAGAATGGATTCTGAGAATGGATCCATAGGAAAGACAGCAACAGTAGACCTGAGTTAAGGTAAATGAAGAAATCGTTCTGCCCTTGGGGCACCTGGGTGGCTCAGTCGTTAAGCGTCTGCCTTTGGCTCAAGTCATGATCCCAGGGTCCTGGGATCGGACCCCGCATCGGGCTCCCGGCTGGGCAGGAGGCCTGCTTCTCCCTCTCCCACTCCCCCTGCTTGTGTTCCCTCTCTTGCTGTGTCTCTCTCTGTCAAATAAATAAATAAAATCTTAAAAAAGAAAAAAAGAGAGAGAGATCGTTCTGCCCTTGGTCACGGGTGGAGGGCCCCCGAGTGGATGGCGGCCTCACCCATCCTTTGGGGCAACCCCGAGAGAGATCAGTAGTGAGGATGACTGCCTCCTAGAGCTGAGATCTGGGACTCTGGACTCCCTTGGGGGTCTGGGGGGTCCTTGCTCCACTCCACGTGCGGGAACAAAGGCGTTCTCCATGCTGGCCTGTGTGCAGCCGAGAAACTCCAACTTCGGCAAAGAGAAGGTGAGTTGAACGCGGCGGCGGAATCACACGTTCAGCCAGTGGGTGGCGGTGCAGACCGAAAGGCAGGGCGCCCTCCTCCAGCGGGGAGGGGACAGTCTGGTTACAAGCAGGGTCGTGTAAACACAGTCAGGGACACCCATCTACAGGCTCCTTTCTGCCTGCTCTACACGCTAACACGGGAATCCCTGCAACAGCCCCGCAAAGGAAGCAGCCTTATAACCCCCTTTTGTGGAAGAGGAAAGTGAGGCTCCGTGTGGTGCATGGCCTGGACCCCCCGCAGCGGGGGGCGAGGGCGGGCTCCGCTCGTTCCCTCTGTTGGGGGTGCTGAGAAAGCTACCTTTTCCAAGGTCATGGCTCTTGGGGGTACTCATTGGTGAGGGCCACAGACACCGGTGACACTGTCACCCCGACACAAGACGACTCTGACGGTCCATCCTAGCTCCAGGGCACCCCGTGTAACCGGCTGAGGGCTTTGTGCGGCCATTTATGGGGCCACGGGACAGCCCAGAGGCTCCCTCTGCTCATTCCTGCTCCCCGTCCGGCCGCAGGTGTTGATCCTGAGAACACCTGTGATAAACGTCCTGCGGGTGCTCTTTGTGTGGGGTCCAGAGAGGAGGTCATGTAGCCGTAGGTGGCATTGCTCTGGGGTGACACCCGTAATAGCAATCATGACATCAGCTGCTGCTTACTGCAGACTGTTGCTGGACATTGGATCTACATTGGTCGTTTCTCTGGCCGTTTCTGTTCCCGTTTCACAGGGGAGGGGACTGAGGCTCGGGGGAATTAAGTGCCAGGACCACAGTCGCGGGACAAATCAGTGGAAGGGTGGGACCAGCACTCAGGGTCTCACCTCTTGTCCAGCCCTCTTTGCGCTCTCCTTGTCCATAGCAACCTGTCCCCGTAGGAGCCCCACCTGGAAGGTGTCCCCACCTGGAAGGAATGATAGCCAGCAGCGCCCGGGCGGAGGTCAAGGCCTGACTAATCCAGCACAGCAAATATTGACTCCTTGTGGGAGGCACCAGCTGGTGCCCCTGGGGCCCGTCACCTCCAGACTGTTGGGGATGGGGCAGCTCGGACGCTGGCTCCCCTCTGGGAAGGGAGATTTGTGGTCTGGGGAGAGAGGCCCTGCTTCCCGAGTGTTCCATCCTTCACGTGTGTACTGAGCACTCGCTGCGTGAGTGTCCATCCACACTGAACATCCTGGGCTGCAGCCAGAAGCTACGGGATCCCCACATGCATCCCAGCAGCCTCAGCACACGGGGCAAGACTGCCTCCCACCCAGCTCTGCATGTTTGCCTTTGGGTTCCCATAGAACGTGTCACCTGAGACTTGTCTCCCATTCACCACTTAATGACAAGACCCTCTCTGGCTCTGGGTTCCTGTCCTGGGCTCACCTTGGTGGGAGTCAGAGAGCTGGGGGTGGGGTGGAGCCAGACACCCTGGGCATGGTGCCGGAGCCATCCCTGGCTTGCTGGTGCATGCCCCCTGCGTGTCATTCCCTCTGCAAACTGCATAGCATCTCAACAGTAGACTTGGCAGATGTGCCTGGCAGATGCGTCTGTGTGTAGCCCACCCACCCAGCCCCTCCTCTCCTCGCTGCCTTCTGCCAGGCTGCTGAGCCCACACCCCTGCCTGCCACCCCCACCACTTCCTCTTGCACTCACCCCTGGCCGTTTCCACACGAAGGGGATCTGGGGCCTCTCACTATAGAAGAGAGAGGAGCTGTTGGCTGGGAAGTCTGCATCCTCAAACAGCACGCCCTTCTGCACGCACTCCTGCCTCAGTTGCTCGAAGCTCTGGCCTGAGGAGTGGGTGATGCGGGCATCCTTGGGAACTGGGTGCTTCTGGGGCCCTGCGGCCCGATAGAGGTAAGGCATGGCTGCTCCCTTGCTGGTGGGCTCAGGTTGACAAGGTGACCGTACTAATCAAGGAGCCAGCTCAGGGAAACCAGGGCTCAGTGGCCCTTGGCCTCTTCCTGTTTGCCTGGGAACCTCCCTGTGAAGACTGAAATGAGGCACGCCCTGCTGGCAAACTG
The DNA here is from genome assembly GCF_003265705.2 of Callorhinus ursinus. NCBI lineage: Eukaryota > Metazoa > Chordata > Mammalia > Carnivora > Otariidae > Callorhinus > Callorhinus ursinus. The sequence continues at coordinate 16,923,532 of NW_027397094.1, forward strand.
TGGAGAGAGCTCTCTGCCCTCCCAGGGGCTCCTGCAGACCCAGAGGGAGCAGTCAGCCTGGGTCAATTCCAGGCAGAGGCAGCAAACTCTGCTTAATGCACTGGGGAGTCTCCGTGGGAGAGAGAGGATGGCTTTATGGGAAAAGAGAGCACGGAAACCAAATCGGTCTGGGAGGTGGCAGGCAGTGTTTGCTTTGCGGGAGGAGAGTGTGCTGTGTGGTCTTGAATCACATGTGAAGTCAGAGAGCTGCAGGGTTTTGTAGTCGGAAGGGAGCTTAGTGAACCGTCATGACACCTATTACATGAACCGAGCTTACCCAGCTCTTTCTCAGACCACCTCATTTTGATTTAGAGCAGGGGTCTGCAAACTTTTTCTTTAAAGAGCCAGTTAGTTAATATTTTCGGCTTTGTGGACCATATGGTCTGTGTTGCAAGTACTCAACTTTTTGGGTTGTAGCACAAAAGCAACCATGGATGCTATGTGATGAATCAGCGTGGCTATGTGCCAATAAAACTTTATTTACAAAAGCAGCCGGGGGGCCAGATGTCATCCAGCCGGAATTTGGTGACTGACCCCTGATACGGTGTACACACAGAGGACATCAGCTCCTCCTCCAGGGTACAGGAGCCTCTGTTCTCCAACATTCCTGGCAGTCGGTGTTAGGAAATATTTGCAAAAGCAGATATCATATTAGTAAAATTCTGTGTCCTGTAAAACTCTACAAACACAATTTCACATTTGAGAAGAAATGAGGTTCAGAGGTTGGAGGCAATATAATAAAAGTATTAGCCGCCATTTCCAAACCTTGGAAAGCCGTGGCCCCTTTCCCCCGGACACCTGGGCGCGCACCCTGGCTCCCCTCCCCTCCGGACTCTTCCTCCAGCCGCCCCAGCCATTCTGCACACAGCACCCAGCGCCGCTGAGCCAGGCACGGAACACAGAACAATCCCCGTCGCAGGATCGGGTCTGGTTTGCGCGCTTGGCAAGACCTGGTAAGGGAGAGTCCGTCTGCCCTGCTCCGATGTCCAAGGCCACTGGACTCCTCGGGCAAAGTGGCTGCACCTGGGTAAGGGCTCAGACTGTTGGTTCTTGAGTTCCATCTCAGGATGGGAAATAGAGGAACTTCAGCCACACCGTCTGGATGCCCGGCAGGCCCTGCACACCTCCTGCATGCAGCCCCTCTCACACACACCCCCTCACACACCCTAGGGAACGCTCTGAACACCTCGGAGGGGAAGGTCCATGGGTCTGCCCATGGGAATGAGGTGCATTTCTTGTAATGAGGTCTGTCTGCTTGTCACCAGCCTAGAGAGAGACATGGGTGGCTTCGAGCCCTGTGAGCCTCATGGGGACCATTCATCATTTGAGCTATATCTCCTTCCCGTTGACAGCACAATGTGCTGAAGTGAATTCTAAATTAATTGATCCTTACCAGGGCCTCGGGGGGCCTACTAGTCCTTCCCCTCCACACTGCTGGCCTGCACTGAATGTGTTTTGTTTTCCTTTCCAAGCCCAGGTGGGTTTGTGCTCAGGGCAGAGGGATGCGAAGATCATGCCCGGGTGGGTCTGTGACACCTGGGGGCAAAACTCCCTCTATTACCTCCCAGGTTCACACTGGGAAGCCTGGGTCCCAGGTGAGACTCTCACTTCCTTCCCCAGGACGTGTCCACCCCGGAACAGCCCCCATTCCAGCATCCGGCTACCCACCCCTCCTCCCCAGTGGACCACCCACAGCAGCATTGCCTCACAGGGCAGGAGGTCACCTTTGGGCACCGGGCCCAGGTCTTCCCCAGGCGCTCTGCCCAGTCTTTGGCCTCAGTTGTATGACTGCGGAGAGCTTCCAGCTCGGAGACGCACACTCATCAGCTGCTGATGGTTGCCCTCGGTTTCCCAGAGCTCCTCGGCTGCGGGCTTGCTTTCTGGCTTGACTGTGGGATCGTTTCCTCCAAGGCCTTGTCGCCCCAGATAAGCACTAGGCTCCTGCCCTACGGCCCAAGGTGACACTGTTGAAATTGCCTTTGCATTGCTGAGGGGTTTCACTCTGTAACCTTTCATCGTGGGGGCGCCTGGGTGGTGCAGTCGGTTAAGCGTCCAGCTCTTGGTTTTGGTTCAGGTTGTGACCTCAGGGTCATGACATCGAGCCCCACATGGGGCTCCATGCTCAGCGTGGAGTCTGCTTAGGACTCTTTCTCCCTCTGCCCTTTCTCTTCTCTCTCTCTCAAATAAATAAATAAATCTTTAGAAAAATAAAATACAATTCCAGTGCGGAAGAAAGACCAATATCCCTGGCTTCCTTCTGCTGACCCTCTGGTGCCTCTGTCCCTGCAGTTTGGTCTCATTCCAAGAGGACAGCTTCCCGGGCCTCCCTCAGGGGCTGCAGGCTGATGCTGTGCACAGACCCTAGGATGCCTTGGACCCCAGGCACAGCAGAATGGAAATCTGCTTTCCGGGGTTTACGTGCAAACATTCTAACTTGACTTTTTAAAAACTGTACATCTTGTCGCCTCTTGTTCTGGAGCCCCCATTCCCATACAGTAGTAAAAATGGAATTTAAATTTTGTTGTACGACACCATTTCATTTTAAAATAGTCTCTCGCTCTGTCAAGTTTGAACTTCAGAGTTCAAACACTCTCTGAGTTCGTCTCTCCCCACTCAACGGTCTTCCTGTCCCTTCTTCTCTCCAACAGTGGCACCCGGAACGGGTGGGGGTCTGACTTATCCAGGGCCCGGGACAGGGCCTCTGGGGCTCTGGGAATTCACCTCTTCTCTCACTGTGTTTGCTCCTGGAGGCTCACAACCAGTGTAACCTGTGTTTCAATTTCTTATCACGGACAATGCTTTGTAATTCCCTGGGGGTGCGGCATGGCTCCAACATCTTCCCCTGACGGGAGCCCCTCCGCCGGGGTCTCTCTGAGTCCCCTCGATCTCTGGCCCTTCGTTCCTTCCCTGGTGGGGCTCTTGGCTCTGCAGCTCTCCCAGCACATCTCCTGCCTGCTCAGGGCAACGCCTGGGAAAAGTGACTCTTGATTCTCAGCCACACACCTCACCCATGGCTCCCCGACAGTGGAAATTGTCATGTTTGGGCTGCGCAGCATCATTTGAACACCCTTCTTCCAACTAGAGAGTTTCTCATTTCATAAATCCTGTTTCCCGGGGATGGGAGCAGACCTTATTCCCAGGTCTTCCTGGCTGCCTGGAGCTACATGACTCAGGCTCGGCTCCTCAGATGCCCCCGTGCAAGATTGATTCAGAGCGAGAGGTGGAGAAGCAGGAGAGAAAGAACTTGTTTTGTGTGTTGTGGGTGCAAGGTGGTGGTGGAAGCATTCCAGTCTTTATGGCCTGCGTGGCAAGCTTTTGGTGTCCACTCGTCGGCATCCTGTGTGAGACTCCAGCATGTTGGACTGAGGAACAAGATCTCTGCCAGCGAGCGACCGTGAAGATGGCCTCTCTCCGAAGCAGCCTCGGGATGGCCTTGAGCATCACTGCTGGTTTGTTCTTTCCGAGCCTGGGTCTCTGGCTTCCCTAGAAATGGTTATCTCCCTCTACCTTTTAATAAATTTTCTTCTGCTTTAAATAGCAACCGTTGCTTGTGGCTAGGAATCCTGGGGCCTGTGGGCACCCTTGGCTTATTCCCATGTGATCTTCAGGTCCTGGGACCTGAGCGGGCTCGCAGGCCTCCCTCTACCTGAACAGCCGTGGTGGCCCTTCTTGTCTGGTGCCCCCCCATGAGCCCTCTGAGAAGCTGTCTGCCCCCACGGATGCACACAGAACCTGGTGCTCAGTGCGCTGGTTTCAGGGTCTCCTGCAAACATCTGGGAGTTTTCCATTGCTCTCCCTCTGCAGGGTCAACCAAGAGGAGTGTTGGGGTGGGTGGAGGCAATGACTTCAGACGTGGGAGCTCCATTCTCACCTTCAATTTCTCCCCACCCCCACCAGCCCAGCCTGGGCTCTGGACGCTTTGGGACTTCTGCTCTGGTCCTGAGAACCCCTCTGGCACTGCATCCACGAGCCTGGCTAGTGTTCTGCTGGGCAGGTGAGAGGCCGCAGGGAGAGAGGGTCCAGCCATCTGGGCCGTCCAGAGCCATCCCAACTCCATTGTCTCCTTCCGAGCTGGCTCAGGGGCAAACAACAGAGCCCACCCAGAACGGGACAGCCCGGCTGAGCCTGATGTAAAACGCCATCCACAGACTCCTGGAAAGCACGCATTCGTTCTTTAAAGCCCTTAAGTTGGAGGTGGTTTGTTATGTAGCAAAAGCTCACTGATACACCTCCCAGGAGACAATAACTATCGTGGAATTAATGGGACACGTATCTCTGGGCGTGAATAATGCAGAGTAATGTCCTGAGGAGGAAGGACAGTCCCCGGTAGTTTGTGAAGTTTTTCTATAGCAAAAAGAGATGGAATAAAAAAAAAAAAATCCTTTCATTGTAGAGATTTTTATATTCTCCACAATGTTGCTGGGTTTATTAAAATAATTAATATAATTACAAATATCTTATTTGCGCTCTCTCTTACATGATATGGTCCAGGTGCATATTTAGAATTGACATAGATTTTTATTTAATTCCCATCTTTTTTGTGGAAAAGGTTTATCTTCAGCAACTCTTCATACGTCTCATCTTTTGTCACCGCTCATTTCGTCTTTTTGACACATCATTTTCAGACTCTCATAAATTGTATTCTCCCACGTTGGGAAGGTGCCATTAGGCAGCAAACACATGCTATGTTCGTGTGGATGAATGGCTCAGGAAAGGAACTATTTGTCTCCTTTGAGCTAATGGCTCTCGTAAAATCTCATAGCAATCCTTATGCTCCAGCTTTCAAAGGGATTTATTAGCTCAGGCTCCCATGAAAAGATAATTTATAAAGTCACTGACTGTCAGTCCTAGCTGTGAGGACATAAAGGAACATAAGAATCGCTTATTTTGGATAGGACTTTTTTTCATCCGAGTACTAGGATATGAAGTACTACAGTCACGGGTTCGATTACTATGACTGATGTATAAATATGATTTCTTGCTTAATTTAGGTAATTAAAAACTGTATGAGCTGGTGGGGATGTAACACCATGTAGCAATTTTGGTACATAGTCTAGTAGTTCCTCAAAAGACTACACCCAGTTACCATGTGACCCAGAAATCCCACTCCTAGGTGTATTTCCCCCCAAAATGAAAATATATGTCCACACAAAACCGTGTTCATTGGGTGTGTCTAGCAACAGTATTCATAATAGCCAAAAGGTAGAAACAATGCATATCAACTTGAAGAATGGATAACCAAAACGTGGTAGGTCCATGTAGTCATAACAAGGAATCAAACACCAACACACGCTACAACATAGAGGCACCATGAGGGCATTACGTCAAGTGAACAAATGAGTCACAAAAATCCACGGATTATATGCTATAGACTGAAGGTCTGTGTCCCCTCCTCGCTGCCCCAATTCGTAGATAGAAACCAAACCCCTAGTGTGATGGTATTTGGTGGTGGAGCCTTGGGAGGTGGGGCCCTCATGAATGGGATTGCTGCCCTAGAAAAGAGGTTCAAGAAAGCTCCCTTGTCCCCTTCACCACTGGGGATCCAGGGGAAAGACAGCCATCTTTGAACCAAGAAATGGGTTCTCACCAGACACCAGACCTGGTGGTGCTTTGATCTTGGGACTTCCCAGCTTCCAGAACTGTGAGAAATAAATGTTTGTTGTTTAAGCCCTAAAGTCTGTGGTATTTTTGTTACAGCAACCCAAACGGACTAAGATGTTCTATGATTCCATTCATATGAAAGTCCAGAACAGGAACATCTGCAGAGACAGCAAATAGATTAGTTGTTGCCAGGGGCCGGGGCAGAGTGGGGTAGAAGTGGGGTGATAGCTATGGGATCCGAGGTTTCTCTAATGTGATTAAAATGTGCTGAAATTGATGGTGGTGATGGTTGCACATACCTGTGCACATACTAGGTATTGTTGAACCGTATACTTAAAATAGGTGAATTGTATAATAAGTGAATTATATCTCAATAAAGCTGCTTGTAAAAGATGTGTATGAGTTCTGTGCTTAATTTTGCCCCTGGCAAGGTTTCATAAAGTTACGTGCTGCAAATGTGACTTAGGTTTTAGTAATAGTAGTGGTACGAACAGTAATCCCCAGGTATGATTCTTGGCCGTCCCCTGCACACACAGTGTTCCGTGCAGGTGGCCCCTCACGTGTCAACGTTCTCCTGCAAGTTGTGCAGATCGATCTGCACAAATTAGGCAGAAAGGCATTTATCAAAAGAGCTCGGGAAACCCAGAAAATGGGTAATGGACAGGAAAACTAAGAACTAGGCATGGAGAGGAGCAGGAACTGGGGGAGATCCAAGAGCTGCGAACAGGGGGGCACCTGGATGTGCTTGGAAACATCTAGTGAAGAGCTGAGTTTAGGAGTCGATAGAAATATTCTATCATTTCAATCAGAAGGAATTTTCTCAAAAAGGGCCTGAATTTCAATAGACCAGCTACTTGGTTGAGCCCGCTCATGCCCGGGATGGTTTTCAGTACCTCTCCAAATTTCTTGCCTTCATTTGCTGCACTCATGGACCAGTTCACCACGAAAGCCAGGGCCGCTCCACCTTGGGGGGCACACGGATTTTTGAGACCCCCCTGTGGCCAGACACTGTTCTGGATGCAGAAGTATTGCCAAGAACAAAATCAGCCCTCAGCAAGCTCATCGTTCAGAATTCAATACATGAACCGTATAATTTCATGCAACGGTCCCCGGGATAAGGAAGGTAAGAAGGAGTCAGGCGATAAGGTGTGGGGCAGGGTGCTCCTCTGGGGTGCTCGCGGAGGCCTCTGAAGGTGAGATTCGAACTGATCGAATGAGCCGTGGCTCACAGATGGAGGAGGAAACCATGCTGGGTGGTGGTTTCTGTGCTCAGGGGACAGGAATGAGGTCAGAGTGGCCGGCGCCCAGAGGACAAGGGGGGCGTGTACTAGGGCTTACAGAGGCAGGCAGCAGTCAGGTTGTGTAAATGGCTCCACGGGGCGAGGGTTCTGATTTGTCACCGACTACAAGGGGCCGCCTTCGGAGAGTCTTGCTCCTGGAGGGAATGGGATGTGATTTACACTGAAGCAAGACCTCACCGCATGTCGTGTGAACAACAGATGGCAGGGAGCCCCGGAGGCAGGAAGCAGGGAGTCTAGTAAGGTGGCCTGTGGGACATGTGGGGGAGCCATGCATGCATCAGACAAGCGGTTATGGGGCACTGTTGGGGACATTTAATTAAAAAACAGAGTCTTCTCCCAACCCGGCAATTCTCTCCACAGAACAGTAGAGAAAGAAAACACTTTTTTGAGGGAGTAAGCATTAAAACCCATGTGATGGGCATCACAGGGAATTTACGAAAAGATGGCCAGCAGATACTACCATTACACACGTGTTCTCAAGACAGATGACAACCTAGTCCTTAAGCAAGAGGACGCGATGGCGCTCCTGGTCACGCAGAGGTCATCTGACTTTACCTGGTAATTGGAGTGACCATCTGCTAACTGAAGGAAAGACACACTTCTCACCCCTTTAGGGCAGGAGGTAGTTTGGCAGCGCGGAGCCAGACACCCCCGCAGCTTAGGCTCCTATGTACGGCACTCAGGGACTGGGAGCTAAGGGAGCTCTGGTCCTTCCTGTTTGTATTTCGAAAAGAAGAGAACTGTATTGACGACACCAAGTTTTCTAAGGTAAGTGCTCTGAGAAAACAGACAGGGTAGGGGAGATCCCTTTCCCCACTCTCAACAGAGAGAATGGGGTCTCTTATTATTTCATTTGAATTTGTCCTTACAGGGCCCTCTGGGTGTCGGAAACACTGTCCAGAAGCACAGGGGAGCTGTGCCGAAGACTAGTTGGGCGCCATCGGGCTCTCGCTGGCCGTGGATGAAGGTCCGGCGAGAGATGACCAGTGGAGGCCAAAGGGCACTGTGGGAACCCAGAGAGGAAGAGGGTGGGCAAAGTGCACAGGATAGAGACCTTCGGCTCTGGGTCGGGTGGAGGGTCAGGTTACCGTTGCATTTCTGCTTGCTGTCAGCCGAGCAGAGTTAGCTCTCTCTCCAACCACCTGGCTGAAAACCACAACCCCAGCAGACCTTTCACGAGTGACGGCACACTGCGTGCCAAGTACTCATCACAACCCTCGACATAGGAATTTTTCTCCTGGGGCTTGCAGAGAATATAACCATGGGCCCGATTTGTTCCCTGACCTTAATTCAAGAGTACATGATACAAGAGCAAGAATAACACCTGTGCTCAAAGAGCTACGGTGCATTTAGTACATTCTACCCTTTTACCACGTGCCCCGTGATGGAGAAGGGAAGTGAAGTAGCAGGTGTGAGGTCTTAGAAGGGTGCCCTGCACATCAAAAGTGCTTAGGAAGGGGCAGCGTCTTATAATTGTTGCTGCGATCTCATCGGTGACATCTACATGTGCAGACATAGTACTTCTCCAGATGGACATAAGACCGTGGAAGGCTGGAGAACTTCCTGCGCTGTGCCTCCCAGGGCTGGGTCAGGACCTGATACAGAAGACATGTTCAGTAATTATTCACAAAAGATGAGGATTATTGGTCCCTCAGAAGTGGATAGAACTTGCCATTTTCCCCCTTGGGCATGGTGTCTTTCTGGAGGATAGAACCTCAGCAGAACTTTGTTGCACGCTCCTCAATTATTTACTTAAGGTTTCTAGTGCTTCCTGAGCCTCTATTGATGATTTGAATTTTGCTAGAGAATTGTCACTGTCACGTAGGCTTTCATACTTCCTGGCATAAAACTGTTTATAGTATTCTCTCTCAATTTCCTAATCTCCTTTGTAACTGTAATCTGTTTATATGTGCTTGGTAAACATTTATTGACAGTCTGATTGATAGTTTTAATTTATGATCGTGGAATGACCCAGCAAGTGTGGTTGGGTATTTCTTCCCCAGGGGAAGACGCCTGTGATTCATAATTTTAAAGCATGGTGTTATGTGATGGTCTCTCTGCTCTGGCTTGGGAAATCACTCAAATGGGTTTAGGTAGGAGAAGCAGTTCCTGGCACAGGGGGTCACTTAATGTCTGGAGGAGGCAGCCGAAGAGAATTGTATTTTTCCTTTGCCTAGAATCTTTTGGAAGAGAGATCATCCTTTTTGGGCATCAGGGTAATACCTGAGCACCACTGGTATGATTTTAGGGCTCTCCAACTGGGGTGCCATTTTCATGGGACCTTGCCAGAAAGTCCCACCCTTTGTCATCTATCTACAGGGCAACCTTGACTCCAGAAAGTCACCATTGACATGACCATCCAGGGGAGAGGGAGAAGGGAAGACTTCCAGATCCCTTATCCAAATTCCTTACTCCTTACTCAGACAGCCAAGGTGTCTTCGTGGAAACATTTCGAGATCCAAGGGAATGGCATGAGGTGAAGAGAAAAGAACTGAGGAGACACAGCGGCTGGGTTCTCCCAGTAAAGCTCTGTTGAAGAACATACACAGATTGAGTTCTTCACCGAAATACGGAACAGCGTTGTTTGGACAGGATGTTAGAAGAGACTCATGCACCCATCAGAATCCCTACTGTTGATAAAGTAGTATAAGTGGTCCGCCCAGCTCAATGTTTTTGTGTTTGTTTTTAAATATCGTAAGTGCAAACCACATAGAGCCCTCCTCCACCTTGGCTCATCGCATGACATCTTAGGCCAAGCCCCGGTGTCCAGACAGCTTGACCACTTGCCATGGAACCATCTATCAGGGTAGCCGGTCCCTCTATTGGTAAGATGGGCAAAGCAACTGTCGTGGGCGCTTCTCTTCATACCGAGGTTCAGACGGGACGTGTCACCTAGCTCTTTCCACAACGGCCAGGGGGAGGCCCCAGTGGTGACCCAGGAACCCCGGCCTCCGTGTAGGGCTGGCTCTGGCTGGCAGCTTTTGCTAGCACTCCTACCGTGGCTGGCCTCCCCATGGCACCCTGACTTCTCCACTCCTTCCCATTTGCAGCAAGAAGGCACTTCCTCAGATTTCTCTTCCCAAATTTCTTTGCAATGTTTTCCATGGAAGAATAACCAAAGTGTTGCATAAACACTATTTCTGGAACTCGGTTTTCGCAAGAGATACAACTCAGGCCCAGAAGGACAGCATTTCTATCATCACCCGTATGGAGCTTCGGTGGGAAAAGGGTGACAACGTTTTCCCCTTGGACAGCCGTTCTTACCTAAACTTATTACATGGTGAGCAGTGCTGTCCCCTGTAGACTTTTCCCAACCACACAGGTGCCAAAGCAAACACGTGGAGTCCAGCCACCTTGCTGTAGTAATAATAGAGGTGTAAGATGGGCTGAGTAGAAAAAATAGTTCTGGAAAACCGTACTTTCTGTATCTGCCTCCCTCTGCCGATGCAGAAACGGAACCCCAGGCCTGTCCAGGGCCACCCCCCCGCCAGGGAGGCACCCACAAAACAAACTGAGAGCCCCCGAGAATGTGCCGTCTTACACAAGAATGCAGAATTCAAAATTTGTGTGACTCCTGCTGAATTTTCTTTGAAAATATATTTTCTGGGATAGAACCCATTCAGCCAATTTAATTCACTAATCAATTTCTATTATATAGAGTAGTTAAATCATTTTCGTTTCTCTAAAGCTAATGAAACATTTTCCATTCTTATTTCTCAAAAGTGATTTTCATCAGGATAAATTCTTTTCCATTTACAGTTTATCGTGAAGAGCTGACTAATCAATTAGCTTTTGTCTTCATCAGATTTTCTTGATTTGTAGCATTTGCTGCTCAGAGTTTTCTTTTATGGCCAGACCCAAAGTTTCCTTTTGTTTTTCTCCACTGCCCCCTTCGGTCAAGTCCAATGTCTCAGGCTTAAAGTTTGCAGATCTGAATTTTGCCAACAGTATAGCTTTTTAAATCAATTTCCTGTGAGTGATGAAGTTTGTGCTGTGCAATTCTAGCTATCACCTGTAAGTTATTTCTACCTGTTCTTCTCGCTATGAAGGGGATAAGATAAGTTATCTAGCTTTTTTTTTTTGCGTCGCTTTGTTCAGAATTTTCTGGATAGTCATCTCTTCATGCAGGAATAAAATAGTAAAATGACACATGAAATACGTGCTGTAAATAGAGTAGATGTTTCCAAAGCTAATATTTATTTATTTATGTTTTAAAGATTTATTTATTTGTTTATTTGAGGGAGTGTGAGAGAGAGAGCACGCACACGTGTGCACAGGAGGGAGGAGGGGAGGGAGGGAGGGAATCTCAAGCAGATTCCCCGCTGAGCATGGAGCCCAGTGCAGGGCTCGATCTCCTGAGATCATGACTCGAGCCAAAATCAGGAGTCAGCCAGTTAACTGACTGAGCCACCCAGGCGCCCTCCAAAGCTAAATTTTAGATAGAAGGACACTATACAAGTATAGATCTGTTACTTTTGTCACTGGCAATCTGAATTAACAGATTAGGGTTCAGCAAGGCTTTTGTGCAAAGGGCCAGGTAATAAATATTTTAGGATCATGTCTTCTCTGTTGCAACCACTCAAGTCTGCTGCTGGAGCCTGAAAGCAGCCACAGACGGTATGGAAGCTAATGAGCACGATTGTGTTCAATTAAAACTGTATTGCGTAGGGCGCCTGGGTGGCTCAGTCGTTCAGCGTCTGCCTTCGGCTCAGGTCATGATCCCAGGGTCCTGGGATCGAGCCCTGCATCGGGCTCCCTGCTCCGCGGGAAGCCTGCTTCTCCCTCTCCCACTCCCCCTGCTTGTGTTCCCTCTCTCGCTGTGTCTCTCTCTGTCAAATAAATAAAATCTTTAAAAAAAAAAGTTTATTTATAGAGTTGTGGTCCACACTTGGCCTGTGTGCCATAGCTCACCAATCCCTGGAATAGAAGAATGTTATTCTAGTATTTGTTTACTTGCCAGGGTTGACCATAGACGACTCTGGGTAGAGAACTCCTGGAACGCACATTAGAAATGGTTTCTCTTCCCAGCCTTTCAGGATCACAGCTGTTATTAAAGATCCTGTATACCAGCCACATGTCTGTCAGCAGGGTCGTACCCAGATTTCTTAGAGAAGCTTATCACCCTGCAGACTTAAATCAAGAACCATAAACATCCTGGGGAGGGATAAAGGGAAGGTAAGCCTATTCCCATCTTATTGAAAACAGAGGCAGAAAGATCCTCCCAACCTTCCTCACAGGGTTGATTATGGATGGAGCATGTTATGTGATAAAATAAAACCTAACTGCAAAGCAAGGCATGACACTAACGATGTTATTCATTCAAGATTTAGAGTTTTCATGAACCTCGTCTGGGCATAGCAGATTAAGTTCTGCAATTCACTGGGAAATTGTTACACTTTATACTTAGATTACTCCCTTAAATACAGAAACAATGACACTTCTGAGTGTAGCGTTAGATACAGGATTGTCTAATCACTGTATTGTATGCCTGAAAGGAATGTAACACTGTGTGTCAACTGTACTTAAATTAAAAAAAAAAAAAGGAAAAACCCAAAATCCAACTAAAACAAATGTAAAAGGGAACCTCATTCCAAAGAGGCTAAAATTTGACAGGAAATTTAGTGTACTCAATGGATTTGAATTTATTTAAAGATTTTATTTATTTATTTACTTATTTATTGGGGGGGACGGGCAGAGGGAGAGGGAGAGAGAGTCTTAAGCTGAGTCCTCACTGAGTGCAGAGCCTGACACAACCCTGAGCCGAAACCAAGAGTCGGATGCTTAACTGACTGCACCACCCAGGCGTCCCGGAATTGAATTTTCGAAGAATGCTCTTTTGGCCTCTCAGTGGGAATAAAGGTTATGTTATTGGCGACGTTCTCAGCTGCGCATAACTGTCCGCAAAGGCTACTAATTGTGCTCAAACAAGCAGAGGCCCAGAGACAGACAGCTGTCGATACTGGCCGGGCAGCTCCATGTGCCAAAGCGCAGGTTTTCTCTATCATTCTTACTGTGTTAGCCTTTGGTCCTTCTGTTTGTTGTCTCATGGTTGCAAGATGGCTGATCTATCTCCAGGCATCACGTAACGTTTGAGGGAGGAAGAAAGGGCAGTAGAGTCTGAGTACTACAAGAAAAGCAAAAAGACTCCCAGAGGCTCTCAAATTTCTGTTTATGTCTCACTGGCCAGAACCATCTTACTTGACCATTAATGGTTACAGGGGAGGCTAGGAATGTGAAGGCTTTTCTCAATTTCTACGTGATGTGAACAAAGGAGAAAGGTGCAGGGGGAGAGGAGAGGTCAGCATCCAACAGCATTTTGGCATAAAGTTTATTACTACTTTTTCCAATCACCTTGGAACTGGATTCACTAATTGTATCCCCTAATATCGAAATTGATAGAAACAAATAATCCACTTCTTACTTATACAACTGTAAATGGTGACCAAGAAAAGCCGTCTGTTTGCCTCTAACTTCTGAAATATGCTCCAATCACAGAATTCCCTAGAACGGTGTCATCTCGAATCCCCATTCCCTCCAGCCCACGGTCTGCTGCATCTAAATTGGCAGCCACACCCCACCAGGCAAAGGCTGCATGCACAGGTCTGCAGGGCACGGCCCAGGGCAACAGCGTGATGTCCCACAGGGCTCCCAGGGGGAGCAGATGCCTCCTGCTGAGATGGGGGTGCTGACACTGCTTTGTTTTATTTACCAGGAGTCTAAAGCCCTTGAGAGCTGAGAATACTGTCCTTGTACTTGAGTACTCTTTATTGGAAGGAGATGGACTTCTCCCTAATGAGTCCATTTTACCAACTGAGAGAGCCCCCAGAGCTGTTCCAGTTCCTTTGGTTCAGATGAGCAGGGATGAGGACTCACAAGTGGGAGAAAGTGTCCTTGTCATAAAAAGAAAAGCTTGGCTGCAGGACAGGGAGCTCCTCCCTGCTGCCCGGTTCCAGGAAATGATGTGTTCTGTACTCATGCGTCCCGGACCACGCACGCTCTGGGGACAGCTGCTCTGATCCAGGCAGAAGCAAGTCCCCCGTGAAATAATGAGTTTTGCCCTAGAAGCAAAAATAGAGACCCAGTTCCTGTGTTTATGCCTCGTTCTTCCCTTCATTCTACCAGCCTCAGAGTCCGATTGCATCATGTACATCAGTAAAGCATCGCCTAGTTCCCCAGTTTGACTTTGTCTTGCTTTAGACTAGGAGTTTGTGTGTGTTTGTCCCATGGCTGGCTAGTTGGTCAAGAGATGGGAAAGCGGGAGCCTCATCTCCGTAACCACAGGGTGGACTTGACCTCCAGTAGCGTCAGCCTGAGGAGCACCCCCTCACCAATACATCGCTGTGGCCCAGCGCTGCCTCCTACCCATGACTGGGTTCATGGACCCCGTCCTGAAGGATGGCTTACTCAGTATCCACAGCCTGTATGTGCTGTTCATTCCACAGTCTTCATTTAGCCGCAGATAGACCGTCCCTAACCTCCATTTATGGAGTGGACACAAGAAATGGTACCTATTAGAAAGAAAATTCTCCTAAATCTGTACCGGGTCAAATGTCGGTGGCCTGTTTGAGTGGCTGTTGCTTCTGGGAATAATTTACAGTCTTGATCAAATGCTCTAGCAATTTTCTGATTTATTTTAATGAGCTTAAAAGCCCGGCATCGAAAATCCATCCAGCTCATAGTCAGCCTTGGGAACTGATTAATGGCCTTGAACCAATCTCGCAAGAAGTCGAAGCTGACATCCTTTACTGTGTCCCACTTAACGATGACTGCTTCCTCATTTTTTCCCCAATAACATGTCATTACCAAGAGAGTAATGTCGGCTTAGAGGCCTCTCTCTACCTTGTAACGAGTTTGAAATGAACTTTGACATGTGTTGTAATCCCTGAGAAGCTGCTTTCAAATATACTAAAACTGTAATTGTGTGACAGGGACTCTCCGGGCTGAAAAACTTGAAAGAAGGGGGAGGAAATCACTCAAGGGCATTCACAAGCATGGTTTGCAGAAGCTCACGGACTGGGCAGAGGTGGCCTGGGTCTAGGGAGTGGGGCGGGGCGGGGGGCAGCAGAGGAGAGACACATCGGATGTTTCCTTGAGGCCAGGCCACCACTAAGCTGTGTGGGGCCACAGACAAGTAACCTTTGAGGGGAACTTGTCTATATGAGCAAAATAATTGTAAAATTATGTGACAGAATTCATGGGCCCATGTGAGATACAGTGATTTTTTTAAATGAAGATTTAGAATAGTGATTAGAGAAGAGGTACTTAAGTCCCTACTGTCTAATCAGTGAATGTCAAGATTCTTTCTGTTCTTTATTGTCAAATGTGCCATTCCTGGATAATTTCTTATCTGCCACAGCGAATGTACCATGGCTCCTCCAGCCTGTTAGTGTCGAGACAGTCCAGGCCTCCCTTTCCTGACACTCCGGAATCTATGTCCTCCGTCATGCCCTCTGGGAATGCTGGCTTCCGACGACTCAACAAAGTTGCCCTGTCCTTTGTTGATGACGACCACAAATGCAAGGCTTACCTATAGGGCAGTGTGAGGGAAAGGGCGGGGGGGTGTCTCATTGTCCCAAGGGATGTCCGTCTCTCGTCTGCCACGGCAGGACCCCAGAGAGCACAATGTTACTGCATTGATTTGAGACAAGAGAGGGCACCTATCAGAGGGACCAGTTAGTGAATGGGCATTGATTTTGAAGGGCCTTGGAAGGGAGAGGAAAACCACCCCTGGAGGACTAGCTGACACAGAGCCTGTGGAAGGTGTGGGGTGAGCATTCTGAGGGCCGGAGGCAGGGGTCCACAGGAAGAAGGATGCCTGCTGCCATCCACACCGTGAGGCACTATAGAGCAGAAAAGATACATGGCATACAGGTGGATGAGACAGACGCATAGGCCCACATATGGCCCAAGCCCAAGGCTCGTGGTAGCTCAGAGCTCTGAAGTCTCAAAAGGAGCACATCAGTACCATCCTGACAGCCCAGTCTTATGTGACCCTGTTCTTTATTATCAGTGAAACGTTGTGCCAGCCAGAAAGAGTGATCTGGTGAGCAGACTGCCCTCCTGAAACTAGGATGCTCCACAGGCAAGAGTCCTAGAGCTAGACATCTGGTCACCCCCCCGATGCAATACGGGGAATGTGTAGAAAGTGAGGGAGCGTCTTAATGGGGGAGAAACAGGAACCGGGGACCACACAGGTCATGATCCTGTCACCCTACCAGTCCCAGACACCAGGGAACTTAAAACATTGAAAAGGAGGTGCTCTAGCCCACGGTTTGCATAGATCGGATCTAAGCGTGGTACAGTTGGGAGGCTCCTTCCAGTTCTGTGGTCCCATGATGCAACTCTTCATGCCTTGGTTTGTTTACCCATTGTGTTGGGCTATTTTGAGATTATATGGTAAAATCTAGTTTTGTACATATTTGGGGTTCAGGATCCCTCCCCCAAACTTCACTATTTTAAGAAATATGTGTGTGGTATGGTTTGTCTAGACAGCAGATGTCCTCCTGCCCCTTAATACTGTCATTTCTGTGAAATATTTGCTATTCTTTGGACAGCTGGGCTAAGACTCATGATCAGACATTGAACTTCAATTCTTGGCCCATAGTAGACTTTCGAAAAATAGTTGTCAGACAAATGCCTGAATGTGCTAGGAAAAGAACAGGTGTGGGTGTCAGACCTGGATTCACCACGTTCTTTCTGGGTGATGTTTAGCAAATCGTTGAACATCTTGGGGCTTCAGTTTTCTCTCCCTGGATGACAGCGGGTGCACTAAAATGTGCACTGCAGACGTCTAAGATTAACGCCCCGGGCATGGAGCCGCATGTTAGAAAGAAAAGCACAGGCCCAAAATGGTGTCACTTAGGCTACCTAAGCAAACCAAGACTTAACACCCAACCGAACTGCAGTTTCGATCCCCCCAGGAACGTGACCTTTCACTAGATAACATGGAATTTTCTGGGCGATACCAGGAAATTGACTGAGAGACCCCTTCCACTTCCTTTAGGAGGCCAACCGTTGCCTAAACAATGCACTCCTTGCTCTTGCTAATAAATTCCTCTATTTGTTGTTGGCATGCCCTCCCTCTGCCTTTAAAAACCTTTCTTTTGTTTTGCTCAGTGGAGCTCCCCTCTGAGCTCCACGAATCATGCCTGATGCATGAATCATTTAATAAAGCTCATCACATCTTCACAGTTGCTTGGTAGAATTTTGATTTTTTAACAAGCTGCTCAATAAATATGAATTCTTTCTTCCTTCTACCTGGGAGTTGAGAATACAGAGTTTTCCAGTCCCTGCACCCCTTCATTATCACAATCGTTAAAGAGGAGTTCACAATTCAATCTTCCATTGGCTTTTCAAACCATCTCAGCCAGGCCCCTCCCTCGTCCTTCCCCTGAGGCCGAGGCCAAGGCCGCTCTACAGCTCCCTCAGGGACTCCTACCCTCCACTTCATGGTCTTTGATGAGCAATAAAGAGTTGGTAAGTGATCAACCAAGAATGCTCTGGGTGGAGACATCTCCACACCAATGACTTGAAGCCATTCTGGCATGCTGCCCAAAGGGCCTCCTTTGGGCCCTAACTCCTCACCTCTCAGAACTCTCCTCCTGGCTTCTGGAACACCACCCCCTGTGTCTTGCAGCCTACCCATCCCCCACCCCCCTCCTGCGCTGACTCCCTTCCCATCCCCCACCTCCCTAGGTTGCCCTCTTCTCCCCTCTCCTCATTTCTAACTCTTCTCAGGGTGGGGTGGGGGACATCTCCACCCACAGGCTTGAATTCCCCCATGATGCATTAGCGCCCCACGTCTGTGTCTCCAGCCCAGATCTCTGTCCTGAGGGCGGGGATCGTCTACCTGAGTATTCCCCACTGGGGTCCAATAGATGCTCGAAAGAAACCCATCCAAGATCAAACTCTTCCCATTGCTTCCCCAGAGTTCTTGTGCTTCCATGGTCCCATTCTTGGTTATTGGTTTCAGCATCTTCTCCGGGCTGGAGCTTGTATATCTGATGCCCGTCACAATTAGAGGACATTTGTAAAAGCAGAAATCAGGCTTCATGGCATTCCCCCACTCAGACATCTTCTATCCCTCCCTCCCGTGGCATCAACTTTGACCTCTGAGCTGGTGTTCAGACTCTAACCAGCATCCTTTCTTTCCACATCACTCGGTCCCATGCCCCAGATCTGCGGTGGCAAGCAGGTTTCGTCTCATGCGTCGGCTCGGATCCTGGAGAGTTTGGCCTGAAGCCCTGTGTCCAAGGGACACTCATGGAAGACGGGGCACCCTCCTCGGCTATGGGGGCAGGCACAGGGAGCAGTGGCCATTTGCTGTGATCCCTGCTCTCCCTCATAGCATCTTTGAGGGTGCTGGTGTCCCCTAAACAAGCTCCACACTTTCCTCCCACTCTGTTACTATCCTATAAGCCTGTAAAGATCCCTTCTTCAGCATCCAAGCCCAACTTATTTATCCTTCCAGCTTTGACTGAAATGACATTTCTTCCCGAGACCTTCCCCAGTTTTAACAGTTGTTCCTTCCCAGGATCTGAAAGCATCTGGTCGGTGCCTTTCCGTCTGTCTGTACCATTGTTGGCAGTCTCCCCAGCTAAATCACGAGTCTCTAGAAGGTGCTTCTGCTCTGGTTGTGTGTGTCTCCCCACGCCCGTCAGAGGGCCTCTCATGGAGCAGGTGCCTAAAGGTTGTTTGGACAACCATTAAGCTGGTCAAGGCCGAGGGGTCAGAAGTCGACCCCGGGCCACCCTCCACTGCTCCTTCCCCTGCCCACTGGGAACTCAGGCATGTTCTCGGGGACTCTCAGAAGCATACCTCAAGAGGGCTCTGTCAGAAGGCCTGGGTGGCTGTCACACCTCAGGGCAGAGACCCATCACACACCTCCACACACCTACGTGGGATGCCCCCGTGTCCGTCACCGTGGCCCCAGGGAGGTGAACTCAGGTAAATGTGTAACTCGACAGCGTACCGGCTCATTCTGTTTGGCACTGGAATTGTGTATCGATCACCCTGACTTCCTGGAAGGAGTCCCAGCCTGAGAGTTGCTCTGGCGACTGTCCCCTGGTCAGGCCTGGCTGCCTGAGGCCCCCACCCCCCTGGCGGGGCCAAGTGATGTCACCTCCCTCTTCCCCAGCTTGGGCACAGAACGGTCTGGGAACCGCTCCATCCCCACCCCTCTGATATAAATAGGGCCTCGGTGGCCCAGCCAGGGGAAGAGGCTGTTCTTGTTTTGGGGACTCGAGCAGAAGGTAAGTGGGGAGCCTCTCTTCATCCACACCCCTCCCCTGCCGCTGCCCCCTCCCTATCTCTCTCAGGGCAGCTATCTGCTGGGAGCCAGAAGCCAGGGGTCAGTGGTGACATGCGCTGCAGGGGGGATCACTACTGAAGACGACGCAGAAGACGTCTCTCCCCTCCTGTCACACTGGATGTCCTGTCATGGGCTGTCCTCCCCCTCAGCCCACCCCAGGTCTTAGCAGAGGAACTGCCCCTCCCCAGCAGTAGGGCAGGGTGGCCCGGTCCTCCCGATGCCTCTGAGCAGGGCTCGGTTCTCGGGGGCCGGTACAGGAGCAGAGCCACAGTGGCCTAGAGTCCACGGGTCTCTTCCAGTCAGAAGGAAGCGCCAGGCTTGTTGCGCAGGCGCCGGAGCCTGGAGGAGGGTCAGGGAGCAGACTCAGTTAGCCCGGGGCTGCGTCCGCAGAGGCTCAGGTGAGGGTGGCCTGCGTCTGTCTCCCTGAACCTCTCCTGAGGCAGTGCTGCCTCTGGTCCTGGGTTCAAGGTTTGAGTGCCCTCAACTCATCACTTTGTATTCCTGAGCCTTGGTTTGCTCATCTATAAAATGGGACAAATAGCAATGCCTGGCCTCCCTTGCTCCTGAACTGTGGTGTAAATTAAGAGAGCTAATGGAATGTGAAAGTGCTTTCTTTAAACTTTAGGAGAAACTAAAAAGACAGATTCTTATTATTTTGTTCAAGAGGCACTATAGATGGGTGCTGAAGCGTGTGGACTATGGCATGGGGGTCTGGGTTTGAATTCTAGTGCTGTCTCTCACTTAGCTGTGTGACCTTGAGCAAGTCACGGAACCTCTCTGTTCCTCTGCAAAACAGCATTAATTAATCCACTTAACAATTATTTATCAAGTACCTACCATGTCCCAGGAACATTTCTGGAAATGTGGTATATATATATATATATATATATATATAGCGAACAAAACAGAGCAAGGACCCCACTCTCACAAGGTTTGCCTTCACGTGGGAAGAGAGTGGCAATAAACACTAAACATAAATAAATACATTAGAATTAATTATTTATAAGGTCATAAGGTGGTCAGTGCCATGGTGAAAGGAAGTAAAGCGGGGTAAGTGAGTTCAGGGTGGCAGGCGTGCTGGGGACAGGATGAGATGAGTCGGTCCACAGAAAGCTCGGGAACACTGCCTGGCCATACAGGCATGAGAACAGTGTCGGCTGCCGATCTCACCATTTCAGGAGGCTACGGAACCACGAGGAGTAGGGACACCGAGAAGCGGGGCGGTGGAGAGGGAGACTGAGCAGGGCTGGCGGAGGAGGGCAGACCCACAGGTGCCTGGAGCCCCTGCGCCAGCTGTATGCTGACTTAGGACCCGCCAGCACAGCGGCTGCTGATCCCGGCTGAGAACAACCGCAGTCTCTGCCCTGGCACGATCGTGGAATTGCTTCACCCCCGATGGTGCCCGCGCCCCACGGGACTGGCAAAGCAGGGAGGGGGCTGTCCGCATCTGCACGGCCCCAGCCCGGGCCTGGGTGCCGTTACTGTAAGATTTCTCCAGCGCTCGGCTTCTGCAAGTTTCCCCTGATAACTCAGTGTGCTTTGGCTTTTTACACGAGGCATGAGCAGGCAACAGAGGCCTGTCTGGACAGGAAGGAGAACTTTCTGTTCCACTTTTGTATGTCGTGTGGCTTCTCATGAGAACAGTGGTTGAGTCAAATGTGCGGGGAGGAGGGTGACGTGGTGGCCGAGGTCAGAAGTCAAAGTTCCTTTGGTATTTGATGACCAGAGCAGAACTAAACACACAACGCTTTTAAGTTGAAAGCAGGTGCAGGTTCCCAGGCCCGGGAGAGGAGTGCAAGCTGTCAACAGAAGGGGATAACTGGGTAAGCGTAGAGGTGCTGGAAAGACGGTGGTGTCAAGGTGACCTTGAGTTACTGGAGACATACCTCGGTTCCAGGGATGCCTGAGGATTGGGATGGGAGCACGAAGAACTAAGTTGGTAATATAGTCCACGTCTTCACCAGAAATGAGTGAGATATCATGGAGATGATTGGAACCGAATGAACCCATACAATGAACATGGATCCCCCTCAAATGTCAAGAGTGAGACAGTGGAATAACTTAGCAGAGCCAGCCCAAGAACCTTGTCTTCCAGGACCTCAGGCTACTCCGTGTGCTGTTGGCCCAGACATGAGGCTGGAGCAGAATCTCAGGGCTCTAGAGAAGGGTGCTCCTGCCAACCCTAGAGACCCACATCAAGGGCAGAGGATTGTTCTACTCCATGGCTGCGCATCAGACTCACCTGGGAAGCTTTAAAAAAAAAAAAAAAATCAATACCCGGCCCCAGCACAGACCAACGACATCAGCTATTGGTGAGAGGCGTTGGTGAGGCTGGTGTTGAGCTCCACGGGGGCTCCACCATGTAAGAAATAGCTGCCGGCTGGTTTGGGGCGTTGAGACAGGTGGAAACACCAGGGCTTTAGGCTGAGCCTCTGGTGCTCAATGCTGGCTATCTGGTAAGGCCATGGGGAGGCTGAAAAATCCATTCCCAGGCCACACCCCAGGGCCATTTTAACTGACATTTCTGGGGGTGAGACAGACTTCCACAGTCTCTAGGGCTTCCCAGGTGAGACCAACGGGAACCGGGGCTGGGACTGACCGGTGAGAGTAAACGCAGGTCTGAATTGCGTCTGTTACACGCTTGCTGTGTGAGCTCGGGAACTTTTCTTCATGCCTCAGAACCACCCACTCCTGTGTCTGCAAAGACGTGAAACCCTTCCTTCCTTGCCTGAATAGCGCAAGGACTAGACTGGGTAATCTATGGGCAGGGGTTTCTGGGAACTCTCACATACTACCCAGTTATGATATCTCTATTCTTAAATTATGCGCCTTGTCTGGGAAATGAGATGGACATTTCCTGGTCGATACTACACAGTTCCATCTTTCTTGCCGGGCCAATTTGTAACATAGGAAAAACCTCTGTGTGTGTTAGTCTTGTATTCCAAACTGGTTTCCCACCTACCCTGGGGCCAGGAGGCCTCCTGGAGACTGGCGGTCTGGTCCACGACTGGTTTTCTAGGGGAAAACTCACAGCCAGGGGCATGTGATTGTCTGAGTTTGCTCAGACTGCCTTATCAAAGTCCCACAGACTGGGTCACTCCAACGACAGAAATCTGTCCTCTCATGATTCGGGAGGCGACAAGTACTGAAGCGCTTCTCCTGGGATAACCTTCATGTCACACATAGGCTACAAGTCTGAGATCAAGGTGTTGGCAGGTTTGACTCTTCTGAGGCCTCCCTCCTTGGCTTGTAGATGGCCATCTCCTGTCTTCCCAGGGTCTTCCGTCTGTATGTGTCTGTGTCCTAATCTCCTCTTTTAAAAGGGACACCAGTCAGATTGGATGAGGGCCCATCCCAATGACCTCGTTTAACCTAAATTACCTCTTTAAAGACTCTGTCTCCCAATATAGTACATTTTGAAGTAGTGGGATTTAGGGCATCAACATATGAAGTTAACAACTTCAAGGCAACAAGGGAAAATTTTTTTAATTGTAAAATTAAAGTTCCTTTAAAATAAGATTAAATGTTTCCATATTACTCTTTTTAAAAAAAGGTTTTATTTATTTATCTGAGAGAGAGAGAGCAAGCACAAGCGGGGTGGGAGGTGTACGGAGAGGGAGAAGCAGGCTCCCCGCTGAGCAGGGAGCCAGACCCAAGGCTCCATCCCAGGACGCTGAGATCATGACCTGAGACGAAGGCAGAGCCACCGAGGCGCCCCCCCCATATTACTCTTTATTAAACATGTAGTTATTGACTAAAGCATAATATCACTGATTAGCACAAGGTAAAACATAACATCAGCCATTCACATATTCTTGAAGAGAAGTGCTTACAATATCTTGTGAAAACATCTGCGTACATTTTTACTTGACGTAATGGACGATTTCGTATTTCTCTTCAAAATCTACCAACGTCTTCGTATCAAGACATTCCCCCCATTATAAAAATCAGACAAAACAAAACCAACCCCAAAATAAGCCCCCAAAAGGCCCAGCTCAGCCCGCAACAGTGTGCTGTGGATCACAGAGATATTTTCCTCAGAGCTTTGACTCTATTGCTTCTCTTCGAAATGTGTAGACTCAGATAGATTTCCCCTGGGTTAAATGACCGCGGGGAATATTGGAACAGCTGGAAGTCCGGCTGGAGGGCACTTACTCACTTGGTAATCTGTCGCCCTTCGTGACCTGATGTTTCAGGGAAGTGAGCGCCCCTGTCAGAGATGGCTCCTGCCGGGGTGAGCCTGGGGGCCACCGTCCTCTGTGTCCTGGCCTGGGCCGGCCTGGCCGCCGGGGACCGGGTGTACATACACCCCTTCCACCTCCTCGTCTACAGCAAGAGCAGCTGTGAGCACCTGGAGGAATCCAACACGGAGAGGCCCAAAGACCCGACCTTCATGCCGGTCCCGATTCAGGCCAAGACGTCCCCGGTGGATGAGCAGGCCCTTCGAGAGCATCTGGTGCTGGCCACTGAGAAGCAGGAGGAGGAAGACAGGATGCGGGCAGCGAAAGTGGGGATGATGCTCAACTTCCTGGGCTTCCACATGTACAGGCTGCTGCGCGAGTCCTGGAGCACGGCTGGAGGGACTGTCCTGTCCCCAACGACTCTCTTTGGCACGCTGGCCTCTCTCTACTTGGGCGCACTAGACCCCACGGCCAGCAGACTGCAGGCGTTCCTGGGCGTCCCCGGGGAGGACCAGGGCTGCACCTCCCGGCTCGATGGCCACAAGGTCCTCTCCGCCCTGCAGACCATCCAGGGCCTTCTGGTCGCCCAGGGGGGCGCGGATGGCCAGTCCACACTGCTCCTCTCCACGGTGTTGGGCCTGTTCACAGCCCCCGGCCTGCACCTGAAGCAGCCCTTTGTGCAGGGCCTGGCTCTCTTTGCCCCCATCACCCTCCCGCGCTCTCTGGACTTGTCCACGGACCCGGATCTTGCTGCAGAGAAGATCAACAGGTTCATGCAGGCAGTGACAGGGTGGAAAATGGACAGACCCCTGTCAGGAGTCAGCCCAGACAGCACCCTACTTTTCAACACTTACGTCCACTTCCAAGGTAAGGCACACTCTGGGGGTGCCCCTGGGCTGGCGCCAGAGGGTGACAGTTCTGGGTGTCTGTGGGCTTCATGTCCAGCATTCAGCTCAGCAGGGCCGGGCCTTGGACTTGCGCAGGGTGGCGAACGTGAGGAAATAGCCGGGAGCCACTCTCAAGGAGCTGGAAGTAGCTGCCCAATGGGCTCCTTGGATGAGTACCCGCCTTCCCCCCTCCTGCTCTGCTATGTGCAGCTACCACAGGACATCCTTGTTCTCTGATCACTGATGCCCTTGTGATGCAGTAAAGCGGTACACCTGCCTCTAGAGAAAGACACAGTGACCTCCTCAAGACGGCACAGCCACAGTCGGGGTCTTGGGATCCAAACCCACACCTCCCAGCCAGCCCTGTGGCCCAGCTCCACGCTCAGGGGGGAGGGTTATTGTCTCTGGAGAAGCTCAATGTCCCAGCAAAAATAACCAGTTTGTTTGCTTACACCACTTTCATGTTGGGAGGGTCCTTACCTCTACCCACCCCCAAATCCCTGCAAAGATAGTTCGCTCATTCAACAACTAATCGTTGACGATTTATTACGTGCATGCCCCTGAGTTGGGCGTTCCGGAGGGGCCTGGGAGGAAGGATGCACAGGTCCCGACCCCAGGTTGCCTATTCAAGTTCAAGAGGGGAGATAGATCCCACAGGCAAATGCCCCCAGCTACAGAGCTCTAGGTAAAAGTGCCCTGGGAAGGCACTCTGGGGGTGCCAAGCACTGGGAGGAGAGAGGGTCACTGGGGAGAGGACAGAGGCTGGGGGCAGGCGAGGGGAGCGGGGCTGCGGAAGAGCAAACGTGGGAGCAAAGCCTGGTTGAGTTCAGGGCCAGGAACCAGAGCAAGGGCGGCTCTGTCTGGCCAGAGCTCGGAGTCGATGTGACCCGTGGAAGGTAGAGCCCGAAAGACGGGTCGGGCCGGATTTTGGGAGGGTGGTGGGTGCTGGAGCAGGCAAAGTGTTCTGGTCAGAGGGCATCCAGGTGGCCGGGGCTGTGTGCATTGGAGGCAGGGAGGGTCCCTTGGAAGGTGACGCAACAGGCACACTGTCCTGGGAACACGTGCTAAGGTAGTGGCTCTGCAAACCGATGGGTGGGCTGGGGCGGGTGCGTTTGCGAACCAAGTGAGCCTGCAGCCCAGAGATGAAACCAGAGACAGGGAGGTTTAATAGACAATGACTACTACTTTCTTACTCTGAAAATATCCTGGAAGTGTGTAAACTGCCACGGGGGAGGACCTCCTGCCCGTTTTGGGCGCAGGAGGAAGATGCGAGACCCAGGAACAGAGTCCAGCACAGGTGCCCTCCAGCTGAGGGTGGCCGCCCCCCGTGGAGGACAGAGGAGACTCGTGGGCTCAGCCCGCCGTTTCCATCAAACAGAGATGCACCGCCCCTCCCTGCCCACCACCGCGCGCCCGCTGATGAAGCCGCAGGCTGTCTGGGGAGCTCCAAGTTCCCCTTTGGTAATGATGTTCTATTACCACGACCTCAGCGCACAGCGGGATGTTCCTGGCTGGCGGAGACTCGGGCACTGGGAGCCCCTGAGCAGCAGGGCGCCCTTTGCCCAGGCCGTGCGGTCATCCCGAGCTGGCACTGGCTCTGGCAGTTTCCACAACACCAGTTGACTTAACCTTGAGAGATTTACTTAACCTCCGGATGAGGATGGTGTGCTGTGCTTTTCAGCTGAGCAGATAGGACAGGGCAGACGCCTCTTTCATGTCTTTCTGTTTTGGTGGGGAGAGATGCAGACCTTTCTTCCCCCAGATGAACAAGTTCCCGGCCAGGCCTGGTGGGCCAGCACTGAGGGTCCCCCAGGGAGCCGGGGAGGAAGGACCCTGCAGCTTCTTACTCCTGTCTCCCCACGGTCTCTGAGTGTCAAAGAGCAAGAGTACGCTGGGTCCACCAGTCCCTTCTCCTCAGACCCAGGCCCGGGGAAGGCAGCCTGTCCAGCCCCCTCCCTGCCCCTCCGCCCCTGCCCCACCACCTTGGAGACTTCTGCTCCAGGAAAAGGGAGCCCCGGCTCTTTAACCTGCCTCTACTCAGACCCCCAGCCAGCCGGCACCCGGGGGCTGCTCTGTGACAGACTCCCCTTCACCTCATCCTCCCAGAAATAGCCCCAACATGGGTGACTAAGCTCTCAAGGTGACTGAGAAGAGCGCAGTGAGGGGTGGGGTGGGAATGTGCCAGGGGCTGCAGTCAGGGAGAGACCCCCAGGGACAGGGCCTCGAGCAGGCATCCGCCCCACCACCCATGACACTGGAGCCAGCCTCCGCGCAGCGCCAGGAGGGAGGGCACCAGACAGGGCTCCCCGCTCCCTGCAGGGCCCAGGGCGAGCTTGCACGGAGCGGCCGGTCACACCAGGTCGTATGTCTGTCCCAGGCCGCATGGGGGCCTGAGACGTGGAGGCCGCGTTGCCGGACATGTGTGCTCAGCCCTGCGTCCCAACATGAGAAGGGGGCACTGTCGCAGCTGGCCCTGCTCACAGATTGAGAAGTGGGGGTGCCCCGAGGCTGCGTAGGGCCGTGAGGCTGCTCTGGGCGACACTGTGATGGTGGACACATGTCACCGCACATCTGTCCAGCCCCGTGGATCGTATGGACCCGAGAGTGGGCCCTAATGTCAACCCTGGACTCGGGGACAATGATGTGTCCGCATAGTGTCATCAGTGTTAACAGATGTCCCACTCCGGTGGGGTGTCAATAGTACGGGAGGCTGTGCTTGTGGGGGGCAGTGGGTAAACGGGAAAACCTTATACCTTCCTCTAAATTGCGCAGTGAGCCTGACTTCTCTAAAAAAAAAATTAAGTTATTTAAAAAGAAGCCAGTGAGCGTGGCGGACCGCAGGTTTTGGGCCAGGACAGATCTGGGGTGAGTTTACCTGGTCAATTCGTAGTGGCCTAAGTTCCCTAAGGCCCCGGTTTCCTTTGTGGGCCTTACGGTGACAGGTGTAAAACCTCAGAGTGGCAGCTGGTGTGGAAAATGTCTTCAACAGCTGGTGCCACCGTCGTGAACTCAAACAGTTGGATTCTGCAGGAGGAAGACTTGGCCGGCCCTTGGGGCCCTGGGTGGGGCTGGTGGAGCGCTGGCCCAGCGGCCCGGGGTGTGCCGAGAGGAGGCCGGGGCACAGTCTGGGCCTTCGGGACCTGCCCGTCCAGGCTTAGGCTCCGTGGTGTCCCCAGCCCACAGCCCACCCGCCGGCCCCTGCCTCAGCTGACCCGTCCCTCCTGCTCTCCTCTCTGGGTCCCCAGGAAAGCTGAAGGGATTCTCCCTGCTGGCGGGGCTGCAGGACTTCTGGGTGGACAACGCCACCTCGGTGTCGGTCCCCATGCTCTCAGGCACGGGCACCTTCCAGCACTGGAGCGACACCCAGAACAACCTCTCCATGACCTGTGTGGCCCTCAGCAAGAATGCCTGCCTGCTGCTGGTCCAGCCCCACGACGCCTCGGGCCTGCAGAATGTGGAGGCCCTCACCTTCCAGCACAACTTCCTGACGTGGGTGAAGAACCTGTCTCCCCGGTACGGGTCCCAGGACACCACCTGGCACCTCTGGGGCTGCTCCCCCTGGGAAGTGGGGAGCTGGGCCCATCCTTCTGCCCAGGGCGGGAGGGGACATGGGGTGGGCAGATGGGCCAGTGTTGGCTGAGCCCTGGGCACAGGACAGGGAGGAGCCGGGTGGCCCTGCTGTTCTGGAGCAGAAGGCCGGTGA
The DNA here is from genome assembly GCF_003265705.2 of Callorhinus ursinus. Classification (NCBI taxonomy): domain Eukaryota; kingdom Metazoa; phylum Chordata; class Mammalia; order Carnivora; family Otariidae; genus Callorhinus; species Callorhinus ursinus. Next base: position 16,951,554 of record NW_027397094.1, read on the forward strand.
GTTCACGCATCATCCCTCCGTCCATCCACTGACCTAGCTCTGCAGGTATCGTCTCTTTCTGGGCCCAGGAGAGGCAAAGGAGTGGGGAGCATGCTTTCCTTGGGCTTGGGCTTACCCACTGGTTTTGGAGGACTGCATTTCAATCTGCCACTGGGGGGAGACTTTTCGATGCCACCCCCCCACCCCCGTCCTCCCCCACCCACAATCTGCTGCATTCCAAGAGCTTGTTGGGGACTGGCTTTCCAGAAGGGTTTGGACCCCCTGAGACGCCTTGGGGAGGGGCTTTCCAACTATGGCGGGAAGAAAGCCGTTCCCCTCCCCTGGGGCCCTACACCTGACCCGCATCTGCAGCCCAGAGCAGCGGGGTCTGGAAACCTGCTCCGAGACCAGCGCTCAGGGGCACACTGGCCTCCTGAGGGCAACACTCCTTTTAAAATCAGTTTTTGTTGCGCTGGTGGTAAACACCTAACATCAAGTTTACCACGCGAACCATCTGTAAGCGCACAGTTCAGTGGCATGGAGCATACCCACGCTGTGTGCGTCCCTCGCCACCATCCGTCTCCAGATGGTTGTCATCTTCCCAAATGGAAACACGAACTCCCCATTCCCCCTCCCCCAGCCCCTGGCCACGGCCGTTCCACCTCTGGGCTCTGTGATCCCGTCTGTTCTAGGACCTCAGATGACTGAACTGTGACGGGCTTACTTCGCTTAGCAGGACGTCCTCAGGGTTCATCCATGGGGTAGCATGGGTCAGGATTTCCTTCCCCTTAAGGCTAATATTCCATTATGTGGACAGATGTGTTCTGTTTATCCAGTCATCCATCAATGGACACTTGGGTCACTTCCACCTTTTGGCTATTGTGAATAATGCTGCTATGGACATGGGTGTACTGTAACTCTTGTGAAGGTTTGGCATGTCACTGGAAACATCCACGGGCTCTCAGGGAAGCCAGAGGAAGGCAGAGGTCCTACAGGAAGGTCAACTGAGTTGATGCAAGCAACACGGCCGGCACGGAGAGTGACAGGATATTCCTCCCATCGCTCTCCCCTCCACGGGGGTTTCTATGTCAAGAACACCACTGAAAGGTGGCTAGTAAGACATGATGCATTATTTCAGAGAAGAGCAGTTTACAATTATCCAGGTAATACAGCTTCAATGCAGCCAACCGAAAACCAGAGTAGAGCGAAGAACAGGCAACAATTCATTGTCAAACCCCCAGAGAGCGCTGCTTTCAATGTACATCCTTCTCACAGTACTTCCAAGGACATGAAAGTTTTTTGTTGTATTTCGTTGCTGACGAACTTTTCCCGAGACAGCCTAGCTGGGTGAGGGGGCCCCGGGGCCTCACAGGGGGAGCCACCCGGGGCCCTTCCTAAGTGTGCGTCATCCCCGCAGGGCCATCCACCTGACCATGCCCCAGCTGACACTGCAAGCCTCCTACGACCTGCAGGACCTGCTTGCTCAGGCCAAGCTGCCCACCCTGCTGGGTGCCGAGGCGAACCTGGGCAAAATCAGTGATGACAATCTCAGACTCGGAAAGGTACCATGCCGGCGGTGTCTGTCTGGGCCCGAGTAGATCCCGTGTGTTCACAGGGTGGGAGGTGTAGACCGGAGGGACACGGAGGGAGCTTCTGGGAGGCAGGCAGGGGAGGAGGGGAGGAGAGCATAGCTAGATGGGTGTCACCCAGGGTGGGAAAGAAGTGACCAGAACTTTCTGGAGCTTTCCGGGGACAGGTGGAGAGCTGGAAACCCTTCCTCACCATGTGTTCTTGGCTCTGCCCAGCCTGGCCTAGCCTCGGGGTCCTTCCCAGATCCCACAGCAGGGTCAGGACTCAGACCATGAGAGCAGAGCAAGTGCCTGGTGCCAGAGAGTTGCCTGCTTCAGGGAACACTCAGCAGTAGGCAGACGGTCCCTCTGCCACGTGGAATGAGGCACCCCTGCAGCCGGGAGGGGGGGGGCACTGGATGCGCTGGGCACTGTGCTGGGTACTGGGCAGAGGGGGGCCCTTCACAGTTCTGGCCTCGGAGATCACTGCTGGGGGGCGTGAGCCCTCTTGCTAAATCAGTGGGATGAACCAAGCACTGGTGGAGCACAGCCGAGGGGCCTGGGGTGCTTCCCTGGATGGCAAGGTGGGAAGTGGAGACCGGTGGGTTGGAGGGACTCTTTGGGAGGAGGTATCATGTGAGTTGGGCCAAGTGGGGGTCGTCTACACTGAGGGGCATGCATGCTGCGGGCAGGCTGGAAAAACCGCTGTCCTGCACCGTCTCCACTGGGCCCCGAGGGCCTTCGGGAGCCACTCCAATGCTTGCTGCTTTGCAGGTGCTGAACAGCCTCTTTTTGGAACTAAAAGCAGACAAGGGAGAGCAACCCACAGAGTCTGCCCCACAGCCGGATGGGCCCAAGGCCTTGGAGGTGACCCTGAACCGCCCGTTCCTGTTTGCCATTTACGAGCAAGACTCCACGGCCCTCCACTTCCTGGGCCGTGTGGCCAACCCGCTGAGCGCGGTGTGAGGCCTGGCCCGCCACCGAGACGCACTTGTCACCGTGAGCAGGCAGGAGCCCACAACAGTGCTGATTTGTCACCCGTCTTCCACTCTGCCTTCCAGTGAGTCAGCTCGGAGCTGGAAAGAAGCCGTTGTGCTCCCATCTAACGAGCAGCAGAACCTGCGGGCAAAAGGCCTCCCGGGTTCTTAGGTTTATCTTGGGCCATGTGGGGGGAGCCAAAAACCGGAGTTGAGCATAGGACAACTGTTCAGAAAAAAGTCTGAACAGACCAACTGGTCCGTGAAACCAAAAAGTGTTTCCTTTTTATCAGAGAACAGAAATTGGGTTTTATAATTACACAGTTTTCACTGCCCTGGGTGCACGTTTGGCTAGGGAATGTGAGCAGACTAGCTGCCATCCCCACGATGCCTTAGCCTTTGTTGGTTTCCCGGTCTTCTTTCCCAGGATACTGTGAGCTTTGAAAAACACAAGCATCTGAATTTATGTTAGAATGTAATACCATGGCTGATTATCCCTTGTGTTATTAATAAATGTCTTGCAACAATAAACAAAAAAGAAAAATTCTTGGGGCGCCTGGGTGGCTCAGTGCGTTGAGCATCTATCTGCCTTTGGCTCAGGTCATGATCCCGGGGTCCTGGGATTGAGCCCCGCATCGGGCTCCCTGCTCAGCCCCTCCCCCCACGCCTGTTCTCTCTTGTGTGCACTCTGTCAATAAATACATAAAACAAACAAATAAATAAAATCTTTTAAAAAAAAAAGGAAAATTCTTTCACTTAGCAGCAAAACAAAAACCTGCCATTTAGCTGACAGACCATACATACCAAGTTCTTTCTAGGGCTTTGAGCCATATCTTGGGTGGAATTTCCAGGGAAGGTGTGGGCCGGTACTTAGTCATCATTTGGAGAAGTTTGCTTCTGGACGCTTCCATCCCTTGAAGCAGCAGGTGGGTGCGTGGGGGAGGCCCCATGCCCCTACATGCAGCCGGGAAGGAACGGGGCCGACGGGCACTTCTTCCTTTCCGGGGACACAGGGTCGGATCGCTGTTGCTGATGACAGTGAAGACGTTTCCTGACGTACAGAAAGCACCTTCTCTGGCTCCCTCCACAGACGCCGAAATTACTAGGCAGGCTACGGACTGCGGTGCTCACCGACGAGGGCCCAGGGGCACGCGGCAGCCGGGCAAGCGTCCGGGCGTGAGAGTGGGGACGATGGTTTCCAGGTTGAGCCAGTCTTTCCCGTGTGCGGTGTCAGTGGTGTGAGCAGACGACGACTGTGCTGCCCGCAGTCCAGAGGGGACCGAGCATGCTGTGCGGACAAGAGGCAGGCCCGCGACACCTTCTGAACCTCAGTGTCCCCCTCACGCCCCAAGCGCCCAGCTGGTCCGGCACATACCTCCCTGTTCCGAGGTCCAGGGGACAGCTGGGCCATACGTGAGAGGGGGCATGGTGGGTGCCTGGGAGCAGGCGTTCCAGAGAAGGACCAGCTGAGCCGGAAGCCCACGTCCAACACTTACTGTGACCCGGAGCAGGTGACTTCCCCTCTCTGGGCCTCCCTGCCCTTCTTTGCCACCGTGGGAAATCCTTGAACGGATAAATGAGAAATAACCACCATCATGTCAGGGGCTGTCAGTCCATAAAAACGTCATGACCTCTCCCCTGTCTGGAAGTCTCGTTCCATAAACCTACAGCAGGAAAAGGATCTTGCCCTAGGGCCTCCTGAGGGAGGACCGCCTGGCCAGCACCTTGATTTGGGTCAGTGAGATCCATCTTTGCCTTCTGGCCTCAGAACTGTAAGAGAATCAGTTTGGGTTGTAAGCCACTACGTTTGTGGAAATGTGTTACCGCAGCAAAGGAAACATGCAACAGCCTTGGCGCACACTCAAGCCGGTCTCCTAATGGCACCGTGGGGCACCAAGGCCCACGTTCCAGGCCCTTCAAGAGCCTCCCCTTTGGGATCGTCTTCAAGGGCTAGTGCTCCCCCCATCCATTACAGAGGACCGCTGACCATACAGGGACTGGCTGGCACCTGGGGAGCAGAGAAGGTGAAATGTCCCAGGGGAAGCTTCTGGGAAGGGCCTCAAGTTTATAAGCGTTTCGGGGTGCAGGCAGCACCCATCCCTGTCTTTAAAGCTACAGGTGAAGCTTTCTGCTGGGGATCATTTCGGTTCCTGGCCACCTCCCCCCACTCCCCTTTCCTCAAATTGGCCTCTGCTTTCTGGCCGTACAGGGAGGCCCCGGACACGTCACACAGATACGGATGGATGCTTGAAAGTTCCAATGCCTGTGGCCGGCTGCCTCCTTACAGAACGTGAAGGAGCCTGGGCAAGGGGTGCACATTCCCCACAAACCCCCAGACCTCCCACGACATCTGCCTGAGTGATGTGGACCCCAGGGGAATAAATACGACACAGCACCTGTGCTTTGCACGGTCACTTTGAAGAGGCAGCAGTCCGGACATCCTGAGTCCCGAGCCCGCCGTGTGTTAATGAACTGTGGGTGCTGATCAGGGCCCCCCTTGCCACAACTGTTAGAGATTCTGTTCCCCCAGCAGCCCCGGCCTGGCTGGCCCGGCCCCGGCTTCGTTTGGGTCTATCTTTCCCCACGCTCTGCGCTCCCTGGGTCCCTCCTCCCCTCTTCCCTCCGAGGCCTGGTGTGGAGCCGAAGCTGCTGCCCAACTCCTCTCTGGTTTGGGCCTTTCTGGAACGGCTACTAGATGCCAGGGCTCTGGGGAGAACCGGACATTCTGGAAGCAGGCGCGCTTGGGAGTCTCATGGTTGAGCGTGGCCCGAGGAGCGAGTCAGAGACACAGAGCCTCAGGCCGACCTCGAGCCCTGGAGTCAGCGTCTGCATCTGCCCACGGGGCCCGAGGCTGCACACTGGATTTTAGGGCTGGGGTTAGGGCCAGCCCCGAATCCCCCGCCCAGCACAGGCTTCTAGAAGGGCCGGCAGCACCAGCTCTTGGATTCCTGCTCTCGGGCAGATGACGCATCTTCAACCAGAACTCTAACCGTGACAACTTCTCCTGTGGTCCCTAAAACAACCGCACTCGAGAAGCGGTCTATGTATGTGTGAGCGCTATGGGTTCAGGGCCGTCCCCCCGACCCCCAGCACGTCCCTCTCTGCATGGGGGCGGCAGAGAGCCTGAGGCACGACCGCTGACGTCATCCTGATTCATGAACTGTGCTCTTGAAGTTGCTCACGGTGACACGGGACGGCATGGTCAAGCCCCAGCGAGAGGAAGACATTGGTGTTCTTTGCCTGATTTTAAAAAAGCAGCTAGCAGCATGTCTCCCCCTAAGCAGGCTCCTAGGGGGCTGTGGGGGGCTGTGGGGGGCTGCTGGGTGCCTAGCTAACATGCTAGCAGCACCATGTTGCCAACCGACCCACAGCTGTTCTTTGTCCTCCAGCTGGTTATAAATGGGAAGTGGGTTGGGATGTTACCAGGATACAAAATACCAACATTTCCCAGATTGCTTAACACAAATATGTCAATTCTGGGGGTCTGTTTCTCTTCAACCATTCTTCACTAAATTCTAAGTCTTCCTGGGGTTGCAAAGTGTTCCTCCCGTAGACAAGGGAATGACGCAGCAGCTCTGACCCCCTCCAGCCTGGGCACGCGTGGGGCCTGCAGGGACGGTGGCCCGGGGTGCTTCCCCGCCCACCCAGGAAGCTCATCAGAGTCCAAATCTTTACTGAGTTTAGGAAACCAAACGATTTTTGATTGTTATTCATTTGGCAGCAAACCCCAACCTGAACAGACATGAGGCTGCTTAAGATCCTTACATTATGGAAGTTTATGGAAGTGTGAAGAATCCTCAGTTTGCCGCAGAAAGATACATGTGTTTGATTAGCAGGCACTGTTCCATGTGGCCCCATGGTACCCAGGATGGAAACGTTACCTTTCTAAAATCTGAAAAATTCGGATCGCTGAAACATGTACTGAAGCTTTAGGCTTTGGACAGATTTTGGATTTGAATATCATCCCATGTGATTTTTTTTTTCTAATAGGATTTATTTTTTTAGAGCCGTTTTGGGCTCACAGCAAAATTGAACAGAAAGCACAGAGTTCTCATACGTTAGTAGGTGAGATTTTTGATGTCCTAAAAATCCTCTGTGCTCTACCTATTCATCTCCCACAACTCCTGACACCACTGATCCTTTTATTGTCTCCATAGAGAGACATTCTTTTCCAGAAGCTCGTATAGCTAGAATCCTACAGTACGCATCTTTTCAGATCAGCTTCTTTCTCTTAGCAATATGCATTTAAGATTGCTCTGTATCTTTTCATGGCTTGACAGCTCATTTCTTTTTAGCTCCCAATGATATTCCATTGTCTGGATGGGCCACCATTTGATATATCCATCCCCATGCTGAAGGACAACTTGGTTGCTTCCAACGTTTTTTGGCAATTATGAATAAAAGCTGCTATAAACATCTGTGTGCAGGTTTTTGTGTGGACACAGGTTTGCCGTGTGATTTTGTTTTTTAAGATTTTATTTATTTACTTATTTGAGGGAGACACAGAGAGAGCACCAGTAGGGGTAGGGGCAGAGGGAGAGGGACAAACAGACCCTGCGCTGAGCAGGGAGTCCAATGCGGGTCTCGATCCCAGGACCCCAATATCATGACCTGAGCCGAAGGCCCACATTTAACGACTGAGCCACCCAGGCGCCCCCACCATGTGATTTTTAAAGCTGCAGATGAGCAGATGTTCAGGGTGCATCTGAGAGACTCTAAAACACCATGTGTTTTGAACATCAGTGACTCCATCACTTCAAGGGAGTGGGGGTCCCGTAGCCCACCTCCCTGCATTCAAGTTACTCCACACTTCTGTTGAGTTTACCAAAAAGTTATCCTCTGTGGCTTGCTTTTAAGCTTTGTTAAGTGGGCTGAGACCAGCCTTTGGTTTAGGCTAATTTGGTGCCACGCCTGAGGCCACACCCTTCCGAGGACCCTACTCGTGGCCCGTCGGCGCCCTTTATTCTGGCTGGCGGGAACACACACTATTCCTGGGCCACTTGAGCTTGGAGGATTGCTCTACCCGCTCCTCTCTGGGGACCCTTTCCTCACCTTAATGGCCTCCTGCCCACACCAGTGGCTAATCAGCACCCAGCTACACAATGAGAGCCGCCCTCCTCTACACACTCTGCCCCCCAAGTTCTGGCCTCCCCAGCACCCCCCGCTCCAAATTCTCTCAAACCAGAGTCACCAGGTTCTGGGTCCTCCTGTGCCAGGGCCTGGCCACTGTCCACACAGGGCTCAGTTTCCCCTCTCTCTCTGGGATCCACCACTGTTCTTGTCCAGGGTCCACACGCGCCGTTTCCAACCCTGGCCTGGTTCAGTTGTTCAAGGTGGGAGAGTAATTCAGGTCGGGGTTATTGCACCAAGCTGGGTTCCTTAACCATCAAATCACACCTCAAAGATTAAGAATACATTTCAGTTCCACATCAGTGAGAGCTGAGACAAGGTGAGAATCGCGGATGATCTGAGATTCCGTGTGAAAGTGAGAACGAAGGCTGAGCGGAGCACGGAGGCGCTTCGGAAGCCGCGGGTGGGGAGCGCCGGACCAGTCTCTGCAGCCATCCAGCACGGCGCCCAGCGGCCAGTCGAGGGAGGCGGGCGGGGCCGGGGTGTCCGCACAGGGCAGGGACAGTGTGTCTCCCTCGGAGCTGCTGACCCTGAGACAGGAGGAAGACACCGGCGGGGAGAGGCCAGCTTTCTCCCACAGCAGGGAGCTTTCGTCTGGGCTGTCTGGCGGCCGAGGAGGAGGGGGTCTCTCTTGCATATCAGGATGCCAGGCACTGAGAAAATCAACGGTGCCTTCAGAGAAGAATGCCCCTGAAAACCTGGCTTAAGAGGCTACCATTCGCTCAACATCTGCAGTCCGTCACTCTCTTGAGCCCTGGAACATGAACTTGAGCGGGAAGGTCTCCGCAAACCGTGGCAGGGTCACGTCTGTCTGTTACTGCGCCGCCAGGGCTGCTGCTGGCCCTAAGGTAGGGCAAGGCCGAGCACCCCACGTCCTGCGGCCCCGAGCTGCCCACCAGGAGAGGCCTGAGGACCCGGGGGCTGCCCTTTCCACATGCACTTATGTGGCTGAGCGGCTCTCAGAGGGCAACTCCATGTAGTAGTTCCAGGGAGCTGCAAAGAATTCCTGGTCAAGACTCCCAACAGGAGATCGAGGTGCGTATCTAAAGCAGTTCCAAGTTCTACGTCCTTCTCTTCCTCCTGGACACCAAGCCAGACCACTTCCCAGCCCCTCTGGGGCTGAGCTCCGGACACGGGAGTGTGTGGAAGTGTGGTGTGCTCCCCCACACGGGGCCACCACCCGCTGGTGTGGCCCTTCATGTGCTTTTCCTTTCCCAGTTGGCTGCTGCAGAGGGGGAGACCAAATGGTGGCCCCCAAAAGGTCTGCCCACATCCGAAGCCCCGGAACCTGTGCCTGGTGCCCAGTGACCTTACTTGGCAAAGGGACCTTCGTGTTCACAATGAAGTGTGGGATCTCATGATGAGATCTTCCCGGATTAAGCAGGTGGATCCTAAATCCAAGGACAGGGTTCTTGAAAGAGAAGAGCAGAAGGCCATGGGAAGACAGAGGCAGAGACTGAGTTGTGCTAACGTGAGCCGAGGTGGGAAAGGTAAGGAGGACTGTGTGGTAGAGCCCTCAGAGGCGGGACCCCGCTGACACCTGCATTTGGACTTCTGCCTTCTCAACTATAACAGAATTCTGTTGTTTTAAGCCACCACATGTGATCATTTGTTACAACGGGCACAGGGAACCCACACAGAAGTCACCCTCAGGGAATGTGGAAGCCACAGGATGGAGGTGGCGACTGGCGGGCAGCCGGGGTCTCCGAATGACCGCAGGAAGCCCCCCACCCCGCCACTGACTCGTGCAAGGCCTCCCGGGCATATGTCCCACTGGCCAAAGGGACGTCTCTTGTGCTGAGACGGCTTTTTGACTCTTACGTTCTAAAGTAAAAAATAATTCTAGTTTTAGTGTAAAAAGGTATTGCTTTGTCCTTAAACTTTGCTCAGTTATGATTCTTCAAGGCAAAGCTAACTAACAACACACAGTAAATGACGGAGACATTCTGGGGAAGCCAGGGATAAGCGTTCTGGAACTTTCTGCTTTTTACTGAAGATTGTTTCTTCAGTCTAGAAATCGGTATCAGGACCCCAAGTGTGTAGCTATGAGCCCAGAACGTGGGGTTACTGAACCCAGGCCGAGCCTGGGGCCCCAATCCTGGAATATTAGCTTCTCTGTTCCGATGCTCGTATTAGGGAGGGAGAAGTACCCCAGCGGTGAACAAACTGGACTCTGGAACTATCTTGCCTGGGTTTAAATTCTGCTTGTTAAGTTATCTTAACTCCTTAATTTCTGTTTCCTCGTCTGCATTATGGGGATAATGTGGAATAGGAAGGGCTAAATGCGTTGTATCCCTGTCAACCACGTTTTGAAACAGATGAGAAAGGCGAAGCAGCCAGGCAGAGGGGACACACTGAGGCTAGCGCTGGGCCACTGAGCAGATGGTCGGCAGGGAGGCAGATCGCGTCAGCCTGGCAGGGATGGGAGGCTGGCCGTGGTGGGAGGTCGGCGTGACCCACAAGGGCTTAAGTTTACACGCAGAGACGAGTGCAGGGCCGGCCACCGTGGCGGCTGACACAGGTCCCATGGAGCTGCAGGCTTGCCTGCTGGCACAGGGGTGGCAGGCCCCCCGCTGGATCTCCTTCGGCTCCCAGGAATCCTGGGCCGGCGGTGTGTGCAGCTTTGAGAAAGCACAACTTCTGCAGGCCCCCCTCACGGAACTTGGGGTCTGGAGGCAGCAAGAGACAAACGCGGGTGCCGGCTTATCTCCACTGGTCAGCCTTGCTCTCTCTCACTCCCCATCCAGCTTGCCTTCCCGACCGCCCCGTGGCCTGCGGGCCCAGCGCGGTGCAGAGAGGCAGCGGCCCGTGTAGACAGCTAAGCCAGCTCCCGCGGCCGTGCGAGGCCCCACCCTGATGCCAAGGCCCCTCTGCTCTCTCACCCACCGGGCTGTGTCCGACCGCTCTCCCTATCCCGCCCGCTCAGAGCCCGCTCCAGCCAGGGCAGGGTGGGCGCTCACGGCTAAGGCCAGCACGCGCAGACGCAGGCCCCGCACACAGGGGGAGCCACAGGGCTGCGAGCGCTGGGGGACGCGCGGCCTGGAGCTCCGGCTGCCCTCGCTGCTGGTCCTGCCGCTTTTACTGGGGTTCCTCTCATGCCCCCTACTTCTCAAGCTCTGCCTCATCACTGCACTAAAGACAAAAAAGTTCCAGCTAGCTCGCAGACCTGCTTTCTTAATTAATTGCCTCTTACCCTCTTCCTTTCTCTCCCTGGGGCCAACCTTTGAACAAAGGAGATGCTGAGATGGCAACGAATCTCGAGCTAGAGGGAGAAGCGCGCCCACCTTTGCGGGGTGGTCCTACCTCTTCCGGACACCCCTGCAGCCTCTCCCTCCCGGCCCCGCGGCCTTGTCACTCCCCACCCCTGCAGGAGATCTCCACGGGCAGGCCCCGCCTCTGAGCGCTGGGGAGGCAGGTGCCCTTGAGGACACACGCCCCACAGAGCACAGGGGAGGAACACCACTTAACCTGCGCTCGAGCCACAAATAAAAACCGCATGTGCTTTTGGCAGACACGTCTTTTATTCGGGAAATACGTCTTGCCTCCTGGTTCCAGCTCCGCCGGGAGCGATGCTGTGACCAGAAGCACTCTCGCTGAACACCCAGTGGGAGAACGGAGGAGCACCCCCCCGCCCCCGCCTCTCTCAGAGCGTCCCCTGCGCACGGTCATGGCCACGGCCCCGGTAGGGGAAGGCGAGCCCTCTGGCGTGGTCACCCCTGCGGGCGCGCGCTTCCCACTGTGGGGCCAGGGGGGCCTACTTTCCGTAGCCACACATCTCTATTTACTCTCATCATATTGTAGAAACCGGCTCTTCCACGCTAAGATTTACAATAAAAATAAAATAATTTGCTCTGTAAACTATAGTAGAAAGTTTCAAGTGTCTTAAAAACGATCTTCCGTACAACGGAAAAAGGCTTCTGTGTTCTGTTCTGGGTGACAGGGGACCCAAGTGGGCAGAGAGAAACTGCATTGGCGTGTTGCTGGAGACACGGCGGAAGCACTTCTGGAACACGGAGACTTGGAAAGAGGACAGAGCCACTTTCTTCCCCTCGGGCTCGACGTCCAACTCTCCTCCCCGCCGCGGGCTCTTCCAAGATGCTCAGGGCTGTTCTGCTGTTGCCTGGTCCTTGGCGGCGGCGACCAGCTCTGCGAGGGCAGGGAAGCTCTTTATGTCCTTTGTTGCCAGGCCCATCTTTTGTATCTGCAAAGGCCACAAGAGCGAATAAAGGCCCCTCGGTTTCAGCTGAATGCGAACAAAAGACCCTTATAAAGGATACTCAGAATATCCACCCCCAGCCTCTATGAACCCAGAAAAAGGGTGCTCCCCAAAGACTGGCAGAGAATTTTTCCCTTCACAGCAAAGGTCTGACTCATGGTCAAGCTTCACTTTTGGGGATTAAACATTTAGCATTCTAAGGAGCCGGAATGTTCATTTATCTCAGTCCGTCACACCAGGCTCTTACCAGCGTAAGAGCCTCTTTTGTGGACTGCAAAAGAAAACTCACACAAAAAGAAGAATAAAGTGGACTACTTTTTAAGTGGAAAGTTTTCAAAAAAGCATTGGCCTGAGCTCTTCATTTCTTCACACGCCACCAACAACCTTTTCGCAGAACCTGATGAACTGCAGACACTGTGGCAGAGTGAGCACCGTGGATTACTGTGGTAATCGAGTCATAGCATACCGTGTCCCTGCTCTCGCTAACAACAGCAAGAAACACCACACACACACGCACAGGAAAATCTGGACAAATCTACACCAAGTATGTTGCATCTGCTGGCACGCTGCCGCTCATTCTGGGGACAGTGCCATTTCTATTCGTCCCCATGCTGCTACCCCCCTCCTTCTTTCTTTGGCTTCTTTGTTCTTCATTTTGCTATAACAGTCTTGCTTATAAAAAGACTCTAAGTTTCTCTTGTGAAATAAAGAAACAGGGCAATGGGCTTCTGCCAGAATATATCTCTAAATTCGCCTCAAAGCAGCAAAATGTGGATCTCCAGTGATGACCCTGATATGCACACGTCCTCAGTGAGCTGGAAAGCCAAGCATCTCCTGACGGAGACTGCAGGATCTCACTTCTTTTCCTCTAGCAAAAGACCTCCCTGGAGGACCTGTGCTATACAGCGAACCTAAACAGTTTAGAAAGCCAGCTTCTCAAGGACGAGGAGTTTCACGATCCTTGAGCAAGTGACCGCAGTGTGAACAGAGGCCTTGCACAGAATCCGTATCTGCCTCCTCAGTGACATTATGTTCAGTAATACCCATCCATCCGCTGTGACTCTAAAACCTGTGTTTGATGGAAAACAGAAAACTCAGCCAGGGAAGCAAAGAAGTCAGGCTCAGACGATTTCTCGAGGGCCACACCGAGAAATCCATGGGCTGACGCTTTTCTAGTTATTCTAACCACCCGATTACGTCTTGGGCACTTTCCAGGCAGCGGACAAACAGGACACCATCTCCATCTGTGAGCTCACACTCGAGTGGGCCTCGTGAACACGAGCGCCCCTGAGCCAAGCAGAGGTCGTCGGACCTCAGCTGTCAATTTTTAGTATTTGGTTATGCACCTCCTTTTCCTTCGGGTATTCTGGGGCCCTGACCCACTCTTCCAGCCCCCGCCCCCTCAGCAGCACACGTGGGCTCAGGTGAGCCACCAAGAGACTGCTGGGCCCGCAGAACTCTCGTCAGATGCACCAGGCTGATGATGGCTCAGGGCTTACCTGCTCTCCCAAGTACTCCACATCCAAGGCCAACTGCAGCCTGATTTTGTCATCATCGCTCATGCCGCCGCCACTGGGACCGACGGGGTTGGCAGGACTGCTTTTCCTGGCTTGCTTCAGCCTTTTCAGGCTCTCCTCCATTTTCCTCACCGAGCTCAGAACGTCTGACACGGTTTCGTAATACCTGGGGCATGAGACACACTCACTGGTGAGACCGAGGTGTTTGTGTATATCCCCAAACAGATGAACTGGCTTTGTAGACCAAAACAAGAGACTTTTAAGACAAAAATTCGTTCCCAATTAAAAAAAAAAAAAAAAAAAAAAGCCACGGTAATTATATCAATGTTTCTTAAGACTGAAAATAAGTAAGTTTTTTTTTTTTTAATTTATTTCTGACAGAGCGAGCACAAGCAGGGGGAGGGGCAGAGGGAGAAGCAGGCTTCCCGCTGAGCAGGGAGCCCGATGTGGGACTCGATCCAGGACCTGGGGATCACGACCTGAGCCGAAGGCAGGTACTTAACTGACTGAGCCACCCAGGAGCCCCCAAAGGGCGGGTCTTGACTCTCTAGCACTGCATTCCCTCAGAACTGAAGAAATATGTACGTGGACTTTGTGTACAATTTTACTCCCGAACACTAAGAGGAAACTGTGAGCCAAATGGCCTTTCCTACCTGAAGGGTGAGCATCTGGAGCTCATTCCCCAAGTGCAAGTAACAGATTTATTTATAGTCAGTTCTAGGAACAGTTCATCTTTTAAAGAATGGAAGTATTTAAATTTTTAAATAAAACTAACTACCTTCTCAATATTCTCAATAAAATTTGCAAATTATAAATGAGTTGCATTTCAAAACTTTGTTTACAAACTGGTTACTTGGCACTTGGAATGTATTTGCCCACAAAAGCAATATTGTAACTCATTGTTAATGTTCTAAATTAACCCACAAATGTCACTTAATTCAGAAGCAACTGAAATAAATCAAATACTATTGCAAAATAATTAAACAAAATTCAATAATAAAATTGAATAAGATACTTTTGACATAACTCAATGCTGGCATTTGGGCAAGAGTTGATTAAATGAGAAACAAGGAGACACTGAACCAGAGGGATGTTGAAGACCTCCTTATATTTTCAAGGGCTGCAGGGTTTTAGACATGGAACATTTATCCGTTGTAATGCTACTTCAGAATGTATGTTTTCTCCTCTAGACTGCAGTGGCCTCACCAGTAGAAGCCTTTGATTACGTGGTGTGATCAGAGCCATTTCGGTCACAACTGAGGAGAGAAAGGATCTTCCAAGAAAAAGTAAGCCTGGACTTGCAGAAAGAGGCCTGCAGGAGGCACATCACGGACAGCAAAGCCCGGGTGTGCCCAGGGAGGTGCAGGACCAGTGTGAGCCCTGGGGAAGCCGGGAAGCGGTCTAGGTGGAGGCAGGCGGCCCGACGTGCTCTGGGTGCAGGGCAAGTGCAATGACCACAGCTCAACCATCAACACAGATGGAAGGGCTGAGTGCCTACGCCCGACTCGTCCAGCGACACACTGATTTGACGGGCTCACCACCTTGTCCACATGCAACCCTCCGGTGGCCTCAGTGGTCTCTGACTCAGGGCTTTTCTGAGAACGCCTGGAATAGCCTACTTCTCAGGTACTTACTTATGAGTGCTCTCAGAAAGTGCGCCTTCTAGCCACTGCTGAATTATTGCCGGTTTGAGCTTATCCTTGTGCCCACTCTGAAGTTGGTAAAATGGCTTCAGAGCACTGTCCACATAAGAGGAGGCTGTTGTTGGCACTTCCTGGAATAATGACGGTGGGGGTTAAAAGAAATAAACAGAAAAGAACAGAGTAAGTTACTCAAACTTCAAAGAGATGCCACTGATGTACTGGTTTTGAGACACGTACAGATTCCCTCCCTCCCCAAAAGCGCTAATGTTGTCTACAGAAAGACACCTGGAGAACAGGAGGGGGTCAAGTGGAGTAAAGCAAGGGAAAATCATGTTTAGAGCCAGAGACAGAGAGAGAAAAGAACAAGCACTGAAGTATGCACCCGGGCGGACGGGGGTTGGAGGAGAGCTGTGTTCTAGACTGTGCATTTCTCACGAGCTCCCACCAGGTGATGCTAATGCTGCAGGTCGACAGACCGAGAAGCAAGGATCTAGGGTGAGTGATTTGGCTTTCCTTAGTTTTAGTTTCTTCATCTGCAAACAAGGACACTGGCATTCACTTTATAGAAGAACAAATGAGAGTATCTGACCCACAAGCACCTGGTAAATATATTAACATCGTATTGAACAGACAGGGAAAGTTGGTAGCTTACTAAAAGAAAATTAATGTATTTGGGAATATAAAATA
Organism: Callorhinus ursinus; assembly: GCF_003265705.2. NCBI lineage: Eukaryota > Metazoa > Chordata > Mammalia > Carnivora > Otariidae > Callorhinus > Callorhinus ursinus. The sequence continues at coordinate 16,967,271 of NW_027397094.1, forward strand.
GGTCTCTCTCTCCCACTTTGAAGTGGGAGTTTCAGGTCAGACCAGAAAGAGAAAATCAGGAGACAAAGTACTCTTGCTGGAAGCAGCAATCCTATCGCACACCCCAGATTTTAAAAGGAGAAGAATAACCACAAAGGAGATTTGCTCCAGCTCAGTTCAGCCCTCACCGCCTCCAGAATGCCAAGTCGGACGGGAAGGGGGGCACAAACGGGACAAGACGCCCGCGCTTCGCACACACAGAGGCTGCCCTAAACCAGGGGCGTGTGCAGGAGCTCCAGGGACACTCCAGAACAGCACAACGTCTTAGGAAATCTTCATAGTTCTTGAAAATAACTTTAGTAGTAAACTGCCTAACATCCAACTCTACAATTGTGAAAAAAGAAAATTCGATGGAAAATTAAGTGACACGTAGCAAGAAGGAAACGAGCATATAAATGCCTGAAAATAAGAGTTCAGGAGGGGAAACTAAACCACTGGTCAAAACGAAGCCCCCAAATCGCCATTCTCTGAAGTGTGACAACAGGAGAATTCGACTTTGAGCACCAGTGTGCGTGCACGCTTTTCCATCTCATAAATGCTTTCCATATTCTTCATGCAGCTTTTTAGCAAGTTAAAGAACAGGAGAAAGCAGGTACTTGCTAGGACAATATGAAGGGAACAAGGCAAATTCAATTTTTTTCAAATATAAGATACAAAGACCAAAAGAGTATAGGAGTTAAAGATATTTTATTAAAATGCTTTCTTTTGAAACAATTATCTTTCCTTAAGGCCAAAGGAATCCAGACATGTCTACACTGTCTGAGTCCAATTCCCAAAGCAGCTGACAGAACCATCCACCCGTGGGGTCCCCTTCTCACAAATAAAGATTCTTTGGATGAGGCCGATTAGGTCTGCCTCAGGTTATCCCTGGGAACCTCTCTCTGGGTCTTGCTCAACCACTCCCTCCCTCAGTGGCTTTCCTACTATATATTTCCCCACCTCAAAATTTTTTTCAGTGAGTGGTGCTGACCTTATTGGTTCTTCGGTAAAGCCTAGGGACCTCCAGGGCACTTTTCAGGTAACTGAAGCAAGACTCACTTAAGTCTTGGATGATCCTGTTACTCAAAGCAGGAACACAGGCTGCCAGAGACGTCTGGGAGTCCTCCAGGGCTGCTGTTGAGACATAAAGATTGAATGTAACCACTTACTCAGGCCCAAATGTGAATCTTAATTTAGACAGTGTCATAGTATTTAGAGTGTACGACAATAAATCAAATCAAATCATTAGAATTAAACAAAATATCTCATTCAGAGAAGTTAAAATCTCAGAACAGAATATATAAACAACCAAGGATTTACAACTAAAGAAGAAAAGGGTAAATATATCCTACAGTCTCTAAAGTTTTATTTTAAATTATTTCTTACCCAAAGATTTGCTGAGTCTAAAGACTCATTTTTACCTGAGACAGAAGAAAAATTCTTAAAGCCAATCATTTCAAGTTTTGGCTTGATTGTTTCCAAGAGTTCTGGAAGCTGAAATAAATATGCACTTTATATATTCAGTTACTTTTTATAAATCAAAGGAAGAGGCAATTCTATTTGCATCTATAAACTCTAAAATACTGTTAATGAATGATGAAACTAAACTCAGAACTTTCTGTCATTTTCATCAGAAGAAAGTAAAACTCCTAACGCTTTCACAGTAACAGGAGCCAACAACCCGGGCAACAGCAAGTGCACGGCTATTAACAGGCCCAGGGAATATGCGAACCATTACCAAAACAAGCTTACAGTGAAGACCATGTTTTTGCTCAAAACATATATTTGTTCAAGCACCATAATATTTATATGGCAGGAAAGCAGAATTATGTCCCAGAGCATTCAACCACAAATTCGGCCCACAAAGCTCTCTTAATTAATGAGAAAGGCCCCAAACGTGGACCCCTATCCAGGAAAAACAGAGGGAGAAGTTTTAACAGTTGAGCACTTTCAAAGTACGGCTGACGAAGTATGTGGTCAAGCGGGGTGGAGACAATCAAGCTGCAACCCGTTAGCGATCACGCTGCACGGAGTACGCAGAGCTAGCAAACCGTGGAGCGTGGCTCGCTCGGGGCTTGTGACAGTGCCACTGGAAAGGAGGCAGAGGCCCCAGGTTCACACAGTTCGTGACCCGACTGGTAAGCAAGGAGGAAGAGAGCCCACCTGTAGCGGGGGATGTTGGAGAGACACCTCGGAGGGCAGATGAACACGTTCCCTTGAGGTACCCTTGGGCCCCATGATTCTAAGCCCCACGAGGCCAAATGGCATCAGATCTTTGTACACACTGCTTTCTGTGCGACACTGAAGCGAGCACCTGGGATTCTCCCGGGACACAGGCCTACCTGCTCCTGAAGCTTGTCCAGGTCTGCGACCACATATACAAGTTGCGTACTGGAAATGGAGACCACAGGCTTTGTTTCCGAAGGGGCACTTCCTTGGTCTTCACCATTTCCTTGGGTAACTGAAGGGTCTTTGCTACCAGTTACCAAAGGCTTTTTAATATCCTTGGCACTTTCATTAGAGATGGGCCTGAGTAAAAGCTGAAAAACCATTTCAATGATTATTTTTCCACGAGCAGTATCTCCGAGCTTTTGTTTTTGTGGGTCAAGAACTCACCTAAAGTGATAGCGATCTACAAAGTATTCACTACTACCAATGGAAGCACAACAAGGAGAAACAAAGTCAAGCTACAGTCCCACATATATTTATCCTCCTTAAACCTGTGTCTAACTTCCGGTGATAAAAAGTAACTGGCAAAAATAAAATAGGCCCCTAAATTGAACGAAAATGAATTTCTGGAACATCACAATTTAAAAAAAAATTCATTAACTCTATTAGGTAAATCATTTACCAAGTGTGCTTGGTAACTTTATCATTATAATTAGTAAGGATTAAAAAAATCAAAATCTAAGCCTCATTATGCTTCAAATAATACAAATGAAAAGTGTTACTTGCATCATGTATTGTTACAAGGGAAAAACCAGAGAGAAGTACCCTGGCATCAAGAAAAAAATGGAATAATGAATGTTCAAGGCAAAATAATTTATTAGAGACGTAAGAATTACTGGCTGGTAAGAATGCATCAGGCAGCCAACTCAGACCTAACTGAAGAAATCTCACCAATGCCAGAACCAACTGCACAGTGGTCTTCAGAAAGAGCTTGATGGGCACGGTGGTCTGCTAAGACCCTTCTGAGCAAAGGAAGGCAAAAGGGAAAAAGAAAACTAGCTTCCACTGAGCTCCCAGCATCTGCCAGACATTTTTGTCAACAATTTGTTGGTCAATAAATATCTCTTTATTCCTCACAACCACATATAGAAGCTGTTTTCCCATTTTACAGATGAAGAATTTGGGACTCCTAGGGCTAATTTTCCCAAGGTCAGAAAACAGAAAAGTGGCAGAACCTCAGTTTGATTCTGACTAAAGCCTGCACTCCTTCCATTAGAACACTCAGCAACACGACGACATGCTCATCTTCTACTCCAGCTAGGACTGTATTCCTTCCCATACATGAGGCTTCTTCGTGTTGTCCCTCTGAGAGCCAACACACGCCTACGCCGCTTTTCATACTCGTCACACACAATGAACCAGCTGCATGTCTGTCTGTCACCTGAGACTGTCCAGGAGGCAGGGCCTCTCTGAGACCGAGATGCTGGTGTGGGGCCTGCCTGCGAGCTCAGCACTGAGCTGTACGAACGCTTTATGCACAATACCTAATAAATCTCCGTAGGCATGTAGATATTCAATATATTCAACTACCTGACAAGGACAAGAGTAGGATATTTTGAAATGAAAGAAAGGTTAATTAATTTTCCTACCTTTTAATCTCGACGATCGCATGAGTTTTTTAAACTTCCAAATACGATTAAAATGCGTGTATTTTTATTTCTATGCCTTTTCATAAAAATGAGCACCTTTGTTTTAATTTGGAGGCACCTCAAAGATTCTGGCTTTGAGGAGAGAAAACGAGCTCGCTTTCCCACAAGACGAAGTGCTGAGTATGGGACTGTAGACAGCCGTAAAGGCAAAGAGGGAAAGGGAAACCACCACTGGCTACGAACTGGAGAAATGCGCCTACTGTCGTCCTCCAGATTAACCTCTCGTGACAACAGGGCCTTGTAAAATTTCAGCACGTTTAGCGCCGGGTGTCGGGCATTCCCGACAGCTTGATTCCAGAGGAACGGCGCGGCCAGCCCTCACCTCGCCGACGAACACGGAGTACCGAGCCAGGACCTGCAGCGTGAGCCTCCACAGACGATGCACCAGCACCGGCGAGAACATCTCGTCTGACCAGCACCTCTGCAGGCTGCCCCACGTCCTGTGAGAAGCCAAGAGGCAAAACGAACTGCCAGCTGGAAGAGGAAACGGACACGGAGAGAATCGCAGGCAACTCAAGGCTCAATTCCAATATTTTCGACGTGTAATTCAAGAGTGAAGAAAGTGGCCATAATCCAGCCATGCTACCACATCTTCCACAGCAATGCGTTTTCTAATTTTACACAATTCCCCCTCCCAGGTGTTTGATAATTATTAAACACAGACAGCATTCAGAAATCATCTGTTAATAGGTATTTTATACCACATCAATAAACGCAAGCAGGGAGTGGCGGACACTTGCGAGGGTTTCGACTTTGGTTTTGAATTTGTCCTGTTTCATTTGTCTGCTCTTCTGTTCCTCTACCTGAACACACTATTTATATACAGGGAGTCAATTACATATGACCATGTTTGGCAAAGACAGGTGAAGACCAACTTTGAGGCTAAAACCGCGCCGTCCATGCTGACTTAGCCACCCAGAAACGAGCAGAAGTCTCACCGGGCAGCCTAGAGATCTATGTGGCTACAGAAACAGCTGTACAGTATGTGAGTGGCCACCAGGAATGACTACATGACACGAGATTAATGAGGCTGTTGAGGAAAGCAAGCATGCCTGGAACCCACCAACCACTGTCACCGGCTCACTATCCCAGGATGGAGGCCAAGGGCTCTGGAGGCCTGGGGCAGGAACCCCAGCTGTGAATCATCCCCCAGGCGGGAAGGGCCATCCTGATGCTTTACCTCTGCCTGGGATGAAAGCAGATGGAAGCCAGTTTGCTACACAAAGAGCTGATCACCAGGGGCTAATCCCCTTGCCATGTTATATTCAGAAACAAAAATAAGGTCTGTTTCCTATATTCTTAAAGCGTTTTTTGTTGTTGTTGTTGTTGTTGTTTTGTTGTTGTTTTGAATTTTATTTTAGGGACGCCTGGGTGGCTCAGTGGGTTAAGAATCTGCCTTCAGCTCAGGTCAAGATCCTGGGGTCCTGGGATTGAGTCCCAAGTCGGGCTCCTTGCTCAGCAGGGAGCCTGCTTCGCCCTCTCTCTCTGCCTCTCCCCCTGCTTGTGCTCACTCTGTCCCTCTCTCTGACAAATAAATAAATAAAATATTTAAAAAAATTTTTTTATTTTAATTCCAGTGTAGTTAACGTAGGGTTGTACTTGTTTCAGGAGTACAATACAGTGATTCAACAACTCTGTACATTACTCAGTGCTCATCATGGTAAGTGTACTCTTAATCCCCATCACCGATTTCCCTCTTCCCCACTCCCCTCTGTGACCATCAGTTTGCTGTCTACGGTTAAGAGTCTTTCTCGGTTTGTCTCTTTTGTTCCCTTTGCTCGCCTGTTTTGTTTCTTAAATTCCACATGAGTGAAATCATATGGTATCTGTCTTTCTCTGACTGACTGAAATCACTTAGCGTAATACTCTCTAGGTCCATCCAGGTCCTTGCAAATGGTAAGATTTCTTTCTTTTTTACTGCTGCAACAACATCCCATTATTTTTACCACGTCTACAAAGAAAGAAGCTCTATAAACAAAAAAATCTGATTTCTTTTAGCCTCTTTAAAATAAAAGAGAGGTTGCATTATTAGGTCTTTAAGGTCTAACCTACTGTATGACAGGACAAGGTGCAAGTACCCTCAGAATGGGACGGTCTAGGTGACTGGCTGAGCTTCAGTCACTCAGTGAGTGACATCCTGCCATTGATCACTTTCAGGAAGTTACCTGGAGCATCCTCCAGTACATCTGTAAGTGCTGCTTCTAAGGATCCTGCGATTTCTCTGAATCTGAGACAAAAACAAGAGCACAGGTTAGGGTTTATGCAGCTGCTAGATGCCCTTCCCCACCTGTTCTCTCTCCTTCCTGAGGACCAGGGACTTCATCCACCGGCTTGTCCCTCAGTCTGACGCTCTTAGCAATGCCCAACCAGCCCTGGAATGCCTATTCTCCCAAACATTTTTTTTTAACTGAACAAGGAATACATTTCTCTTGATTCAGGCGCTATTATGGAGGGTTTCTCTGTTATTTGCATCTGATTGGGAGTTTTTCAAACTAAACAAACTGCCCATTAAGCCGCCATCAAGAAGCCACGCCCGGCAAGTCCCACCTGCCTGTCCTGGTGCCGTCCCCTGGCGGCCACGAGACTGTGGGTATCTCCACTCCGTCTCCATTCGTGCTATCACAGCAGAATAAGTGTCCCCAAACTAAGGAACAGGGAGGCTGTATTCTGTATCTTTGTTTGCAAGCTTGAGAAAAGCCACTGCAGGTAGCCAGTTAGCACGACGACGGCCGGCCACTCATGCTCTGCGGCGCCTGCCCTGCTTCCGGTCAGTTCTCCTGCGTCTCAGCTGGCCCGCCGGCCACCGCGACCTCCTATCCCCGACTCCTGTTTTAATAACTGATGCGGGCACATGTTTAGGACTTTGTGACAGTAAAGTGTGTATTTTTTGAACTAGCTGCTCAGGTAGCACTCTGGTTCCTGGCTGTGTACCTCCCCCCGCCCCCGTCGTACCTTTCCCAGCACGCTCCTGTCACCTGCCAGTTCCCTTACAGCAATCAACTCTGACACATGCTCAGGACTGATTCACCTAACTGGGCGGTTTGGTTTGTTTATAGTACACGTGTGCTTTTTAAAAGCAGTTCAGAGACGGAGCTGAAGGAAACTGAAGGGTGAAAAGAACAGCACATCGACGGAGAGCCAGCAGCTGTGCCCTCCATGAGTGTGACACGGCCAAGAGCCAAAGACCCTGAGGCCGCCCTGCACCGCTGGAGCTGGCCAGTTCCTGCAGCTTCCTGGAGGCTAGCGGAAGGAACCCTTGCTCCCACTGCCCAGGGAAGCCTGCAGAAGGCTCGTCTCCCCGAGCTGCCGATGAGAGGCACGGAGCGGGGAACATGTGACAGGCAGAAAGGTGGGGTCAGAGAAGGGAGCCCAGGAGGCGAGCCCGAGAATGGCAGCTAAAGGGGGCGGTGTGACCCTGTGCCCAGTGAAGAGAAGGGGGAAGGAGTGCTCTGCAGCGGGGAGAGCACACCGGCCCCAGGTCTCAGCCTCAGGCCCCTCACATCACTTTTTCCAAAATCTATACAAAATACAGAGTAAGCTCTGATGGGGAAAAGGCCTGAGAGCTAACCCGGCACTGAGTATGGCTGGGAAAACCCAGAAGCCAGCTCCACGGCCCCGAGTAAGGAAATGGTTGCATAACATGTGGCACATTCATTCTAGAACGTGGTATGGAAAGAAGTCGGCTTGAAGCTACACAGCAATAAGAGCAAATATAATTTAGTAGTAAGAAAAGACAGAGGACACAAAATTATGTGTACACTCATGCTAACAACGAGAATGCACACGTGAGAAGGTCCCAGAACCAAACGCAGCAGGACCCCTGGCATCTCGCTGCCTTCAAACAGCCCTTTGCCTGTGCGACCAAGTCGGAAGACCCGTGAAAGTACAACTGCCCAGGTCACTTGACAGACTTGTGCCTCCCCAGCCAGGAGCCCAGCACCAGCCCCTCGTGCAGTTTTGCTGGGCAGCTAACTTCCAGGATTGAAGGCACAGGTTACAGTTCTTTTTGCAAAACAGCAAAAAGTGGGAGGTGACTTTGGTGAAACTTGAGAAGCCGTGCTGTAGGTAGCACGTGGACCTGTGATGCCATTCTGCTCTTACCAGGATGATTGTAACAAGGGCAAACCCCAAATAAAACGTTTCTAAATTCTTAAATTTGGGTTTGGGGAGGGTCTCTGGACATATTCCTCCATGCATGCTACAGGTCTGCAAGCATCCAAAAAGTGCTTATATAAAATCGATGCAGCAATGAGACACCCCCTCTGCTCAGCAGGATCAGAAATGTTGCAGGCCGCATCTCTACACATCTCTACTTTGTGTACATGCACACTTGAGCGCAAAGGGAAACTGTGTCAATGCTGTAGAGACTCCACATCATTAAGGAGGAGATACACTGTGTTCAGCATGTACCAAATACAGTATATACCGTGAACGTTCTGGGAGTATGTAATGTTCTAGAAAGATTTCAATTAAAAAGGATCTACAACTTCGCCTCTGGCATTTAAGGGGCTAACACCAGTTTCTAGGTAGCCACTGGCTCATGACAATTTGACACGATTTGGGTATTTTCATTTATTTTCTTCCTATGAGAAACTAAGTCCTAAAGCTACTTTGCAATACACCTTTAAGAACGAGTGAAATGCAAGATCCAGCAGGGGATCAGGAACAGTATGGGGGTACAAGTGTGCTCCCAGAAGGTGCTGGCTGGGAGTGCTACCTTTTTTCCTAAGATGATGGGGATGCAGGCCTATAGTCAGACCAGGAGCATAAACCTGTTCCCAAGAGTGCAATATGAATATTTCTCCCTATAAACATGTCAAAGCATACCACCCCACTGGCTTTTAGCTTCCTTTAAGTGACCCTGAAGTGAATCAGAGAACAATACAACTCTGACCCTAGTCATGTTTGTGGAACTTTCTGTCATCCCTCAGAGTAAACAATTCGATACCTGGTAAAAATCAACAGAACAGTCCTACAAAGTATTACTTGAATTTATTTTTAAAATGGAAAAACAAACATATCGAATACAAGCTCCACACTTCATAACTCAAACGTCATTTTTAAAAATTTCACAAGTTTTAAGTAAGACAGTTTACAAAGAAAAGTTAACCAATCCCTTTGAATGCTTAATGTTAAAATCTGGTGAAGGTACAAAATCTTTTACGGAACTGGCTGACTTTCAATGTAGTTTCAGCTCAGTTGCCAGCCCCGTGAGAACCAACTGAAGGCAGGCTGTGCTGTTGCTGTGGGGCCCGGCCTGGATCTGCCCCGAGCTCAGCCGAAACAGCCCCCGGATCTCCAGGAGGTGGGGTGACAGTGCCAGAGCGACACGTGTGGGGTCATGGGATCTGGGGGAACTACCAGAAAGAGAGTTTGGAGGCCGTAGCCAGGACGATGTGATGTGATGTACTGGGCGTCTAAAGCAATCTAACTTAAAACACGGCCTACAGAAGAAATGGTACAATGCAGACATCTCTTCTCTACTGTGCTCTTCTACTGTGACATAATGCTGCACTATTTTAAATTCTGCCCCTGAATCAAAAGGGCTTCTTACCCTGGCTTGATCTTGATTATCCTGTAACAACTACTTCCAGTGTGGTCCATGAATACCTTAGATGAACAAATCCTTAATTTCCTACTCAGAGACAAGCTACGTAGTAATGTGACCTTGGCAAATTAAGCATAAAACACAGTGTAGATGAGAAAAGGCATCTCCCTAACGTTCCGATAACTGTGATTTCATTATCAGAAGATGATTATACACATTCTCAATCACAGCAAGCAATTATAATCAAGGTACCGAATCCTTAATATATTTCCCTGTGATTTTCCCTCAGAACTCTAGGGAAAAGGACTGCATCATAATGAAAGCAATTTAAACAAAAAGCCTATGACTCTTTACAGACCATTCTATCTAAAACACTCCAGTTAATGTCATTCTATGAAGGAACTTACCATGACTTCATTCAAGAAACTCTGCTAAAATGCCTGATCTCATCTATTTTTCTAGCAGAACATACGTTGCTAAGAGTTTATCCCAAATTTCCCCAAATAGTTTATAGAAGCACTTATTTACATACATGCTATCATCATGACATGTTAGAAGCGTCACCATTTTCCAGAACAGAGAGAACAAATATCAAAGATTATAAAGAAAAGCCAAAATATAATTAGGATTCTCATAAACTGATTGATGGAACCAGATATAAAGCATACTTAAGGCTGCGCTTCTCCCCACTCTCTGGGGGAAGGAACTGTCCAGAGAAGCCAACAACAGGTGTGGGCCGGGTCAGCTGTTTGACAGAGGCAGGTGATGAGAAGGGGAAAAGGGAAAGAGTGTGCTGCTCCAGAGCCCCTCCCGTCTGCCTGTGTGTGACGGAGGAGGACATACTAGTCATGTGTGTGGAGCTGGGGGGGCAGGGGGGATGGACCTGGGCCCGACGTCCACCTCAGTCCGAGGCTGGTGTTCTCAGCCCTCTAATTACGAAATTATTTTTCTGTCGTGCAGGCCAGAACTTTGGCAATCAAGACACTTCTTGCACGTTTCCATTTTAGATTCTGCTTCCCAAGGAACAGTACAATGATTTCAAAGAAAGGGCTGTTAAGTAGAGCAACACCCTGAACTGGTATTCAAATTCCACTTCAGAAGACTGGGGGTGGGGGGAGGAAATAAATCACTGACCTTATTTGAAAATAAACAGGTAAATTCCACTTATTATTGAAGCTGTGATAGGCAGGATGTGCTCTTAATCTTCTCACACTGGCCTGTGATCCACATTGCCGTTCAAATGCTCTCACAAAATCCATACTTATGGTGTATTTCTAAAGTAAGAACAAACAGGTGGAATTTTCACTGTAAGCAAACTAACCAGAGAAGGGAACATACAGGGAAAGCTATAATCAAGATAAAGAAGGTGAACACTTTGACTCCATTTCCAGAGCTGACAGGGACCTGAAGAGATTGTCCTTCCTAGGTCCTGACTTGAAGATCAGGTCATGCCCGAAGTGGTTCGGTGACCTGCTCAAGGTCTTACGTGACAAGCCCGCCTGGAAACCCCGTGCTCCGTAAACAACAGCTGTCTCATAGTCTAGGGCATCCCTAACCTAGTCCCTTGGAACTAGAAGAAGAGACTGTAGATTAAAGTGGTATCATTTTCACTGCTGCTCCAGAAGAAGTAGAACATTTTTAAAAGGAAAGAATCAAACCAGGTAAGCAATCACATCATTTCTACGGACAGAACTGCACGAGAGCTGACCGGGCGGGGGAGCGGGGCTCACACCACCATGAAGAGCAGCGGCTGAAACTTACTCAGTATTCATCACCTGTGCACTGTGCTTAAAAAACTGTACTATTTAATTTCGCCCACAAAACTACCCTACCAGGTAATTACTGCTAGTATTTTAAGGATAACGTTTCTTTAGGCTCAGAGAGAATTTACCCAAAGACAAAGCTAATAGAGGACCCAGAACCGTGGTCATTGAGTAGAGCAAAACCACAGATACTGTGAAATGCGCATTCCCTTGTGGGTACTCTAAGCCCCAAGTGCCCAGGCTCTAAGGAGAACCTGTGTGGACCTTCCATATACTTCTTAATTAACAGGGGCTCAATTCTGGCTCACCAAACCATTCACCTAAATATGCTGAAGTCTGTGCTTAGGCCAGAATTGTAGTGCACTCAATACTACACGTTTTTAATTTCTTTCAATTGGTCTGAGCAACACTTACAGAATCCCGAGTGTGCGCTAGGCGTGTGGAGTTGAGACAAAAGTATTATTCACACTTTTGGGATAAAACGTATTCTACCTCTGCACATGATGGGATGCTAAATCCTTTAGCATACACTGATCACCTTCAGTTCTAAAATTCTAGGACTGTTCCACGTAAAATCTTGATCACAAACCCTGACACAAAAAAACTTGTCACATTAATGTTTTTTTGTGTGTCCATGCTTTATTTTGCATTTTTTAGCAAAAGGCTGGACTCTGGATTTCTAGTCACAGACTTAAAGAATCAAATACAAAAATTTTTTTCTCTCTTCACAAGAAGCATGTCACAGCAATGCTGAAAGCTGAATGCATATTTTGAAAGAAACTGACAGATGCTATGCTTGCTCGAGATAAACCCACCAACATTAAGTACTGGTTTAGAATTCTAAAATCAAAGTGCTATGAGAAAATGTCATTTCTGAGCTGAAACATCTCCTGAGCCTAATGTGATCAGTAATTCTCTCGAGCACAGCAAAACGTAAAGGGTCTTAAATGGTTCATGCCTAAGACCGCTATTTCATTCTGCTTACAGTACCTATTTTTAAAAGCCCTATTTTTTAAAATCATAAAAATCACTGTCGCACAATTTACTGAGAGTGACACCAAGTGATCATATTGTTCAACATACTGTTAACATCACACAATGAGTCAGGAGAAGAGGTAAATGGTATTTCTGGAATAATAAAGCTCCAAATGTGTTGTCTCACCTGTTTTTGAAGTCCAAAAGACCCCAGGTTCACCACACTTACTATCTGCCTCTCTACACTTTAAAAATTAGTAAGGATTTTACAATCCAATCAATACCTTTTGTTTTCCTTAAAAATTATTCACTACAGATCTGCAAACCTAATTTTTCATGGAAAACAACTGCAAGGAGACTGTTTTTTAATGGTCTTTAGGATCTTTTTTTAAAAGTGAGAAAATAACATACGTATCTCGTCACAACGGTGTTTAGACTGGATTTTACTACACGTTCTCAAATTAAAATATTTATTCCCCAAAGTATCAGAAACTATTACTTGAAGGAAGTAATTTTTAAGTAAATGCTCACTCATGAACTCAAATTTTTATTTTTTTCAAAAAAACCACAGAACCAAGACTGTGCAGAAAACATGATTAGTCTCAAGCCTCTGGTTAATATCTTCAAGAATCACGATGATGGAGGAAAAGGTACCTCGTGAAATGCATCAGGATTCCCAGGATTAAAAAGAGAAGGCAATTTTTCTTCTAATCCTCGTACTATCTCTGGCCAGACAGAGTTCACCAAAAAATCATATCCAGGAACAGTATTGCCTTTTTCACTGTAGGACAAGAGCAAAATCTCAGTCAGATACACCGTGCTCTTCGATTTACAAAGGGCAAAATTCTATTGTGGTGTTTTTACTAGAAGTTCCTCAGCCTAAAACTTATTTCGACCTTTACAAAAAACTCTCTTTGTCAATTAGCTGGTTTATAGCCCCACACTTCTATTTTACTCCTTGATTCCAGTCTCACCTGGAAGCCAGTACATCCTCTGTACCCTAACTCTTCTATTTATCACATAGGAGAACAAGCTGGTGTCAAATTGCTTTGGCACGATTCCTCCCCTAATTAGGCCACCATATTTACACTCTATCTTGGAAAAGAAGTAGTCTAATAACACAAGAAAAGCAATCTTTGTGTTCAATCTTAATACTGCTAAGCCCTAAAGCGTTGTAAATTATGCTAATTTACCAATTACTAATAGCTTTGTGAAGATGAAGCTATCTCCAAGATCACCTTCAGTTCTAAAATTCTAGGAGACTGTTCCATGTAAAATCTTGATCACAAATCCTGACACAAAAAACTTGTCACATTAATGTTTTTTTGTGTGTCCATGCTTTATTTTGCATTTTTTAGCAAAAGGCTGGACTCTGGATTTCTAGTCACAGACTTCGACGAGAAGCAACGCTGGGATGAAGCATCCACTTGGGAGCCAGAGTGCCTGGGTTCAAATCGTGGGCCCTTTAACCTCTATGTTTTGTTGTCTTCATCTTTAGATGGACATGAAAGGATACGGATCATAGGATCATCATATGGGTTAATATCTATAAAGCATTTAGGCTGGGGCCTAGCATACAGTAAGTGCTGTGTTAGTAAGGCTTACATACATAAATAAGGCAGATTCCTTAAGTTTCTACTGAACTTAAAGACACATAAATATCTTCGAAGCAAATACCACCTTGATGACTACCCACTCTGATTGCTGTATATTGCTTAATATGCTCTATTTTAAGATAATTTTCTTTAACAATGGTCAGCAATTCAGTATATGTTCTTATTTTAGAAAAACTGGGAGTTTTGTAGCTAAGCTCTGATAGCAAATTGGGATTTACTATGCTGGTATTGAAAATAAACAGAAAAACACTTTCATAATTTTCCTGCTTAGCAAAAATTTTCAGGAAAAACAAGTTATCAAGGAAGCTATGCTTCACTTCCAGAAAGGGATATCAAATAATCTTAACTATAGTTCAGTATTGATAAGAAATCACCGGTGGGTTGGAGGAGGGCTGGGGAAGGCAAAGAAGATGCCTACTTCCCACATACCTGGTACCACGCTTCGCGGTAGTATATCTACTTTCCCTCATACTAAGAACTAGCTCTATTAAGGTATCTAGAGAAGGAAAGAGTAACATTAAGGATTTTAAAACTACAGATGCACAGAGTATAAGCAATATTAAATGACAAGATCTCCTCATCCCCCAAGTTAAATATCTACTTAAAGCCCCAAAGAGAAAATTTACATCCTCAAGATTAACAGTTGAAACAGATGGCAAATGTGAATCCTTATTCTTCGGAAGATAAATTCTGCATGCCGCTGGTGCCAGATTATAAAGGGCACATATAGACGCGACACAGGGAAAAAGAAAAGAATGGACAAGGGAAGCACCGAGCCGAGCGTGTGGAAACCTGAAGGCAGGAGCTAGAGCAAGGGGCGGTCAGGGGCGGCATAATCGGGGTGCTTAAGGCAAATGACGAGGTACAATTTAGATTCCTCAATGGGGCCCCTGGGTGGCTCCGTCAGTTAAGCATCTGACTTTGGTTCAGGTCATGGTACTGGGGTCCTGGGATCAAACCCTGCATCGGGCTCCCTGCTCAGCGGGGAGTCTGCTTCTCCCTCTCCCTCTGCCCCTCCCTCCGCTCATGTTCTGGTTCTCTCTCTCTCCCCTCTCTCTAACATAAATAAATAAAATCTTTAAATTAAAAAAAAACAGATTCCCCAAATTTCTGAGGCTTCTACGTGAATTCTGCCACACTGAAAACTATGGAAGAACTTGCAAAGCTTTGAAACCTGACATTTCAGGACCAAGACTAGCCCTGTCAAATCTAATGACTGGCTATTTCCTAACTGTGGCTTCTTTAATTTTACATCATGACTTTTTTTTTTTAAGATTTTATTTGAGAGCAAGAGAGCACAAGCCAGGGGTCGGGGCAGAGGGCAGAGGGAGCAGCAGACTCCCCGCTGAGCATGGAGCCCGACACAGGACTTGATCCCAGGACCCTGAGATCACGACCTGAGCAGAAGGCAGATGCTCAACCAACAACCACCCAGGTGTCCCTACATCATGACTTCTAAATTCTTACGTAAAATCCAAATCCACAAAATCTTCATGATTACTAAATGCAAGTGGCAAAACCAGGCTTTCTCTAAAATCATGTAGTAGAAATAGGGTATTTCAATATGTCAGGTGGCATATTTATTTCCTCAGATTTTTCTTTCCAAAGAACAAAAATTTAAGACCAAATATATTGCTTGCTTACTTCATAAAGGTTAGGGACCTCATTAGCCTTTCTAACGCTGAAAATAGATTAATTCTTCCCTGTTGCAGACACTGGGTAGTTGCTATCTTGAAGATGCTGCGCCAGGTGTGGACAGTGCAGAAGGGGAGCATGAGCTAAGCCTATGGACATCAGTCCTCAACAGAGGTAAAAGCCAACGTGTCCTGGAATCCAGAGGACGTGCTTAATGCTGAACATCAGGATAAAAGATGGTCTCTTGAAAGAAGTGGTATCTCAGGCACACCTGGGTGGCTCAGTAGGTTAAGCATCTGCCTTCGGCTCAGGTCATGATCCCAGGGTCCTGGGACTGAGCCCCATATTGAGCTCCCTGCTCAGTGAGGACCCTGCTTTTCCCTCTGCCCCTCCCTCTGCCTATGTTTTCACTCTAATAAATAAATAAATAATCTAAAAAAAAAAAGGAGTGGTATCTGAGCTGGAGCTTCATGTGGAGTGACAGGTCAACAGAAAGACAAAGGGAATGGGAAAGGCAGGAGACAATGTGGGAAAACACAGAAGCACACAGTACAGACGTTCCTCGACTTACGACAGCTCCCAATAAACCCACTGTTTTTTTGTTTTTAAAGATTTTATTTTATTTATTTATTTGAGAGAGAGAGAGAGCACAAGAAGGGGTAGGGTCAGAGGGAGAAACAGACTCCCCACCGATCAGGAAACCCGATGCAGGACTCGATCCTGGGACTCCGGGACCATGACCTGAGCCTAACACAGTCGCCTAACCAACTGAGCCACCCAGGCACACCCAATAAACCCATTGTTAAGTTGGAAATCTCATAAGCTGAAAATGCATTTGATACACTTAACCAACTGAACATCAGAGCTCAGCCCAGCCTACCTTAAATGTGCTCAGAACACTTACAGTATTGTACAGTTGGGCAAAATCATCTAACACAAAACCTGTTTCACAATAAAGTATCTGATATCTCATGTAATTTACTGAACACTGCACTGAAAGCAAGAAACAGGATGGTTTGAGTGTGTTGGTTGCTGATCCTCGTGACTGCGTGGCTGCCTGGGAGCTGCGCTCGTTGCCCTGGCCCAGCATCACAAGAGAGGATCCTACTGCAGATTGCTAGCCTGGGGAAAGATCCACAGGCAAAATTTGAAGTACGGTTTTTACTGAATGCATATCACTTTTGCACCATTGTAAAAAGTCAAAAAACCATAAGTTGAACCAATGTGAAGTCAGGGATCTTCTGTACAAGGTGTGTTAGGGAAGATCAAGTGCTACTGTCTGTCTGGGAACCATAGTGGTATGGCGGAAAGCTCCACAGTAGAAAGTTCTACAGTGGAGAACCACTGAGGACCAGAGCATCAGGGCCTCACAGGCTGCGCAAGGAAGACTGGGCGTTCCTCTATGAGCGATGAGAAGCCACGAAAGACTTAGGAAGGCAGCACAGTTCTGGGCAGATGGGACAGCCAAGGGTTGCAATGAAGAAGGACAGGTGGAGCCTGGGAGACCAGGTCGGGAGAGCCTGCTATCCTGGACAAAAGACGATGACAAAGGTCTGGACTGGCGATGATTGAAGGTAATGGGGTATTCATGAAACAGCCATGGAAATAAGAGAGGGAGGGAAAACTGAACATGACTTTAATCACAATCAGTATAAAACTTGTTGAATTAAATGGAATTGGTGTTTCTAGACAGATGATGACATCAGAACAATGGAAGGAAACCAGTCTTGATTTCGAAGCTGATGAAGGAGAAAATGTAGAGAAGGGAAAAGTAGAGGCTCTGGAGTCCGAGAAATGTAGCCTTCAAGATTCATCCCACTATTCGTTTCCTTCCCTGTAAACCCAAGCTAGGACACCCGCCTCACGGCACTGGTAACAAACAGGAAAGTGCCCACATTCCCAGTTCAGACAAGATGGCCAATGATCAGCAGCTCTACTAGGAGCTAACGGGCGGTCACTAAACGGAGCTGAGGTGGAAGCACAGCAGTTTCCGTCACCTTGAGATGGTCCCTCCCGTGACTTCTCGAAGAAGGCGGCAGTGGTGAGGAACAAACTCCAGGAGCTTATCATACATGCTCTGAAGGCCGTTCGGATGAGACTCGACGATGTGCTCTACAATCACCTATTGGAAGGAAGAGCATTTTTTTTTAAAGCACCTAAAGGAGAAGTATGAATTGTACACTACAGAGAAAAAAATAAAGAAAACCTTACAAATACGCGTCCTCATTCCTCCTCCCCACCTGACATGCTTTCCTAACAGCTGCACTAAAATCTAGGTCCTGGGAGTAGGGGACACAGTTCTGACCCTGGGGGGACACAAAGGCTGGGTGACAGAGACTGGCCTGAAGCTGGAATATCACACACACTCAATCTGCTTCCCTTCCGAGCTTGAAAGCAAAACACCGTGTCCCCAGACAACAGCTCTGTATTGTCTTCACCTGGGCCTTGTCATCTACCATCTCCAGATTAGGGAAAGGGCTGAGACAGAGAGTGATGGAAGAAAACACATTTTATTTTGCTTTAGTGTTTTATTTTTTGTGGTAAGGTTGAGTTTCAGGAGGTGAATGACAAGCATACAAACTTAAAATACAAACGTGGCCATAGTTCATTTAACATGCCACTGAAACTTAAAAGTACTTCCCTAATTTAGCACATTTGATTCAGTCCAATGAAAAAGGCATAAGTTAGTAACTAAAATATTTTCACTTAGTGATAAAGAATAACATAATCTTTTTCACCCCCCCCCCAGAGATGGCTATGAAATATAATAGGATACACACAAAGAACTGACAGATCATTTATTTTTAGTAATCCTAATGAAGCTGAGAGGATTACTGAAATTAATCCTTCAATTTCACTTTCATCAGTGGGATTCACTGTCCCTTTTTAAAACTGGAAGCCTTTCATCCTGAAGTCATGGTGGGGAGCTTTGTACTTACTGGACAGAAAGAACACTCCCACTGGCAGGTGACTGGAAGAAAAGTCCTCAAACACCGAGGACTGGCTTCATGACTTCTATCAGCTTGAACCAGATGAAACTGACACTCTCTAAGTCGGAAATTGTGGAGTGCTGGCAACTCCATACGGAGCAACCTATACTCTGGCTGCCCGGGGGCAGAATATACTTACTCCCTGTATTTACCTATATCCTCAAAGGTCAAGGACAATGCGCAACCAAGTTCCGTGTTTAAGGTACTACCCTGCTAACCTGCCCACAAAAGCCCTTCATCTTTGAATATTCCCTCCCTCCCACCTTCCTGGCCTGGCAAACTCCTCCACGGTTTTCAAGACTTAGGCCAAATCTATTCTGTGAAGACATCTCCCCTCACAGACTTTCCATGCTCACAGGGTTGTCTTCCAGGTCCTCCAGCAGGCACGTGCGCCACAGTGGGGTCATCTGCCTAACTGTTCTATTCGACCCCAGCAGTGTAAACATGCTTTTCAGCAATTTCATTGACATATAATTTACAGACCTTAAAACTGACCTGAAAATGTTCTGATCCATACCTTCTTCCTAGGCAAGACCCTCACCTCTAGGAAATTAAGACGATCCCCGAGCTCTGGCATCACTAGAAGATACCAGAGCGCATGCCTGATTCCTGCCATGCTGACGATAACCAAAAGGGACCGACCCTTTCTTCCAACTGGAAGTGCAGCACCTAGGAGAATCTTCACAGACAGATCCCTGATCTATCTCTCTCACACCCAGGGAAGAATGGAAGTCAGAACAGATGATCTTTGAGTGTTTGCTGCATGACGAACATGCGGTGCACACACCTCATCCATGTATGGTTTCACCAGTACTTGACCAACTAATGCCTCTGCGTCCCGTGTCTTGTCAATTGTGGCGTAGGTCCGTAAGCAGTGCCGTATTATATCAACATTGGAAGTCTGAAGACCTTCTAACAGCAGGCCTTCCAGGCTCTGCTGTAACATGGCCGTAATGCCAGCTATACGCTGCAAGAACAAAGAGACAAGTCAAGAAAGCTCCAGGTAGAACAGTTTCTAAAAATTCAAATATATATATATATATATATATAAAGCGAACCTCTTGTTCTACCAGAATATAATGTAAGATTAATATAGTAACATTTCCTGGAGAGTAACAACGAATCTCTTCTCCCCACGATTTCTTTGTAAGTAAATCTTTCCTTCATCAAAGGAAAATTTAGACAGAATTACCGAAGGACAAAAAGTTATTTTCCTCTTAAGCCACGGAGTAAATCGGACAAGGGTGCATTTAAACCCAGTCAAGGGCTTTGGATAAATGAACTCTGACTACATCATATAATGTGTCAAGATACATGAAATTCAGAATTAATTTTACTCGTATAGTTTGGAGAATATGCTTGTGTCTTTACACAAAATCTACATAGCGTGACACGTTGGAAGCAGGGTCCCAAGCAACAGAAACTGAAAGAAAAACTTCAAAGCTAGCTTCAAAATCCTGTAGAGCAGCAATTATCAGGGGCGATGCTGGGTTAAACCATAATCATCCAGGAAATTCGCAAACAGCAAACTGAAAATCTGAATCAACACTTACCGGTCTTACTTTGTCCAGAAGAGGCATGCCTTTGCTCTGAACAGCATGAAACTGTAACTGGTTAAATTCTGTGGCAATTCTCTCCAAAATCTGTCCAGTCCAAAGTGGGCTAGTAGAGACAATTGTAGAAATGTAGTTCCCGAAGTTGTTTAATTTCTGAGAGACCACATCCCCCGGTTAGCAACGGTGAGACTTTTAGCGCCCCCCGTGCTGTAACTTTCTTCACAGTGTTTCCAGGGCCCCCCTTATGGAGCTAACGCACCTGCACCTGTGTGCCATCAATTTTCAGGACAAGCTGTATGTGCAGCAGGTTCCAGGTGCGGGGGCGGTGGGAGGGGGGTCGTTCCATAGAAGCACTGATGCGGCCCGGCCCCGGCCACAGGGCTGTTCTAGGTCAGTGTGGGTCCAACTGTGTGTTTCCACCACGTTCCTCAGGCTCTCCATTCGTGACCTTCTTCATCTCTAACCCCCTTCTCGCTCTCTGGCCCTATCCTATCATTCACACATGAATCCTCTTCTTCTCCGCCTGCCTCATTCTCCCGCCCTCTAAAACACCTCTAATTCTTCTAAAGTACCAACCACTGTTTTCTCCTCAGTCAAATAAAACTGGCTCTCTAGCAGCAATAAATGAAATACCAAGTTTACATTTACCGAACAGCGGAAAGAGCAAGCTCTATGCCCTGGGTGCGAGTGAGAAAACACTCATTGTGAATTTGCCACCAAGTGTAATGAACGCACTTCCCTCCCGCCCCACAAACACATTACAAAGTGTCAACACTGCTCAAAAGGAAGCTAAAGAGGGCACGTACTGTACTGCGTGGAGCACTGGGTGTTATACGCAAACAATGAATCATGGAACACTACACCAAAAACTAAGGGATGTAATGTATGGTGATTAACATAACATAGTAAAATAGAAAATTAAAAAAAAAAAAAAGGAAGCTGAATAGTGAAAGAAAAAAAAAAAAACTATAAAGCCTCCGAAGCACCTCTGGGCTTTTCTGAGGCACCCTACATCTGATGACGAGCAGTGAGGTAGTGAGGGGAAGACCTGCATCATAAGGAGACACAGCAAGTATGGAGCCCAGTGGCAGTGCGCCCAGTCCCGAAGCATCCGAACTAGTGTGCAGAGAAAGCAAGCGCCTGGCCATGACCGAGCCCGAAGCCTAATCCCTAACACTACTGACTAACCTCATGTGCATTTCATATTGATCCTTATCTCAACGTTTCTTGGCCTGGCAAGCAACATGTATTTACTACACACCAAGGCCGCTCTGGCTTTTCCTTACTCTACGGCTTAGAGCTGCTCTTCTCAAGAAAAAAAACCCTCAAAGGTAACTCTGAGCAAGAGTGAGCAGAACGTCTATCAAAGACAGCACCGCAAGGGGACACGGTTATGGGAACAGAGATCGCTGAGGTGTTTCTATCAGAGGAGCCCAGCAGCAATGGCAAAGATGGGAAGAACATTGGAAGGCAGGCTTCCCGGGGGCTGAACGAGGACGCGGCTGTAGGGGTCGCAAGTGCTGCCGAGGGCCATAGCAAAGCGGGGCAGCTGGAGACACACGGCCCCTCCACCCCCCCCCCCCCCCCACACTGCTCAGAACGGACACTTACCGAGTCTCTGCTAAGTGTGGGGGACTGGGGGCAGAAGCACGAGTGCAACGGGCTAAAGACACAAACATGGCAAGGACTGACCACTTAGTTACACGCCTTGATATGAAAGGAGGCAGAGACCTCAGACCCAAGAATCGCTTCCTTTGGGATGTCTCCATTCTTAATCTACATCATCAGAGGTGTGGAGCATATGGTCTCTAAAGTCCCTTCCAAATCGAAAACCTTAATTCCTAAAATTAAGAAATGCAACATGCCTTTAAAGGATGACCAAGCCTTTGAACTATGGGCCCATTCAATTTGGATTTGGTCGGTTGGTTTTGCAGCAGTTTATCCAATATTACTCGTGGAAAAATATCATAGCTCTCAATGTGATTTTAAGAAAAGCTCCTGTTAGACCGAAATTTGACCCATATGAGGGCCTGTGTATGCCAGGTACGGCCGAGCGTATCTCAGTGGTCGGGACAAGCCTGCAGGTGGAGTGACTGTTAGCTGTACGTTATAGAGGACACGGGGCGCCGGACAACCTTGACTTACGTGGCCCAGCTGCTACATGCAGGACAAGACTGTGCTCTCCCCACTGCACCACACTGCATCCCACTGGCCTTGACACGATCTAACAACTCATTTTCTGAGTCACTCATCTACCTGGCTGACTGAAAATTCATACCAGGAAGGGAATAAGACGGTCACAGTATAATCATCTTTGTCTTATTTCATACGCTTTTTCTTTCCTGTTTATAAATTTCAACTAAATGTGTCCTATACTGTTTCATAATGATATAACCTTGATGATGTTGTAATACTCTGGGCATGTCTACAAAAAAAAAAATCTAAGAAAGATGAATAGGACACCTTGAAGATCAAGAGGATTTTGCTAGTCCTCAGGGAAGGTGAATAAATAAATATTTGGAATAAATATGAAAATTTTCCACTGGACGCACACTACCTCTGACCCCCTGAAAGGGGGCGTGTTGGGAACTGTGACCTCTAACCAAAGGGCTTATAGGGACATATTATAAACTTTACCATTTCATGAGCTCCACTCTCCTGGAGTTACATTCAAAAACACTAAGCCACAGACCTGGATTTTCTTCTTGTTCAGAAATGAATTCTAACTAAAAAAAAAACCCCAAATTAGACTGGATGTCAAGTATAATTTATGTGCTACTTAGTAAAAAAAAATGCTTACCTGCTTGCTTCTAATGCAGAGGTTTCTTTAGAACTTTGAGAATTTAAGATTTTTTCAATTTTTTCAACTGATCGAATAACTTGTATAAGCCTCAACACACACATCTATAAAAATAAAAATTAAGCAAACAAAAAAAGTTACCATCTTTAACCTTAATCATCTTTATCTCCCATGCTAAATGCAGGAAAATATAAAACCAAAAGTCAACTCTGAATATATAGAGCATCCTACATTTTGGATATTTCTACAAAACACGGAATTCTCAAGAATGCCAATCTTAATTCTGGCTTTCTAGAACAAGCATATTTCAATATTCTATAGCAAGTTTATAGAAAAAAAAACCCTGGACTTTTGCTTTCTCATATTCTGTACTCTTATTTCTTCTTTTTCCCATCCTGAATCAATGAGCACTCCATTTCTTTTCTATTTTTTTTATTGATTTGAGAGTGTGTGCACGTGCAGGGGGAGGGGCAGAGGGAGAGAGAATCTCAAGCAGACATCCTGCTGGGCAGAAAGCCCAGTGTGGGGCTCGATCTCACAACCCTGAGATCATGACCTGAGCCAAAATCAAGAGTCGGACATTTAACCAATTGAGCCACCCAGGCGCCCCTCCATTTATTCTCATATAGCCCTTTATTCATGTTTTAATTTTAGCTTCTGACCATATTTACCCTCTCAGTTTACATGTGCATATACCTATATGCAAGCGTCAAGTCATTAAAGACCTTTTACACTACAAATATTACCAAAGAGGTTGAGGGACATTATGAAAACTCTCATCCTTAAAAGAACAAAAAAATACAAAGTCCTCCATTCAATGAACAGTTACTGAACACCCCCTGGGAGCTGGACATTCTTCCTGACAGTCGGGACATAAGTGAATAAAACAAGAAAAATGCCCTGCTCTCATGAAGCTTATCATTTTGTCTGGAAAAGCACTACATGAGTTCTTTGGACAAAAGCTGAGGAGTCTAAAGGAGAATTAAACAGAAGGCCTCTCAAATAGGCTTCTCCCCCTTGAGATTTTAACAAATATGCTAATAAATACAGAAAGAAAACACAGTATAGAGCAACAGGCTAGAGTTAGAAGTCTGGAATCCCAATGCCCACTGTGCCCTTACATCATTATGATCATGAATAAAGTCGGGGACACGTTACATAGGCGACGGGCACTAAGGAGCGCGCTCCCGGGGGTGAGCACCACGGATGTACGGGGCTGTGCCTGTCTTCCACACCCGAAACTAACACACCCGAAACTAACACAACACAAACTAACACACCTGAAACTAACACAACTAACTACCAGGAATTAAAAAAAAATAAAAGTTAACACCAGAACATAAAGAAAACAAAATCAGAAAATAAAATTAAAACCCAGGACCACTTAACAATAAAGGCAGTGCATGCAGAGGTATACGTAAAGGAGGGAAACAAAAGAAACAAACATGGCAGAATGAGAGAGCAACATACTGCTTTTTCTAAAACAATAAACCTGCAGAATACTGAGTTTACTTTAGAAAGCCCATTTCTATCCTAATCTCTAAAACAGGCATATTTTCTTTACAGGGGCGCTGAAAATTTATATGGTGGTTAAACTGTCAAGTGCTTCACCAACAACAGTTATTACTGTTTCTTGTTCTGGAAAAAGTGAGTGATCTTGAGACCACGTGGGTAACTCTAAAATTCTGTCTTATTATTTCAAGTAGATAATGTGACATTATAATGTGTACAACGCACATGCACAAGAGCTTTGAAAAAAAGGTGAACAGTGCTGACAAGTACGAGGAGACAAGAGGAGAGGCATGCAGCATAAGAAATCTACTGGAGGATACCTTTTTCTTCCTTATGTCCTCTTGTTTACACATTCGTTCATCTACTGCCCGAATTCCTTCACTGACAGATGACCTGAGACTCTTTAAAAGAATAATAAAGAAAATGAATTGTAGAAATTGTTTCGTCACATTATCAAGTTTATAAATCTCATTTAATGCCACAGAACTTAATACCTGCACACCAGCACTATGCAGAGACTGACAAAAATACGAAATACCAGACACAATTGCTGTTGAGGGTACTCATGATTTGGGGGTAAAATGATACAAAGTCAGGGTCGCACGGGCAGAAGAATAATAATACATATCGAGTGAAAGTCATGGAGGGGTCAGGGTGGAGAATGGATAATCCGAAGCAAAGTACAGGAGAGTCTCGAAATGGGATGGGGCTTGAAGCGGACTCTGAAAGCCTGTTTGCTGCCGAGGTCGGGAGGGGAAGTTGAGAAGATGTAAGTGCATATGCAACTCAGGGTCAGGGTCGGATGGGCACACAGTCATGTGCACTGCAGGCTTCCTTCTGGAGAGAAGCACAAATAGGAAGGGAAGATCAACTGAGGAGGACTTCACTCAGATGAGGTCTTTAGATTCTGCACATTTTGGAGAACAAGAGAATGTTGAAGCACCGATGCATCATGATGAAATGTTGTTTTGGAAATATTAGGAATCAAAAAATAAGAACAGAAGGCCAGAAAAATGGAGAGAGCGCATAGGTGGAGAAACATGTCCAGAAGCTAATGAATGAAGGCAAGTATAAATAATTAGGAATTAGGGCCAAAACAAAGGTTAATGGAAACAACTAGAATAAAGTGGACATATCACAAAAATTCTACAGGAAGGTGAATTAATTCACTCCATCAACATTATGAAATACCTCCTGGACATCAGTTTGTGGCAGCCCACGGGGATACAATGAAGAAGACAGAAACAGTTGTATCCCTCAGTGGTCTTAGAATCTCACAGAGTAGCTTCATGAGTTGGGACCAGAAAGGCAGGTCAGGCCTGGGGCTATAAAAGACGGGGCTGTGGAAAAGGGAGGGGTTACGGTGCCGGCAGGGGGCCAGGCTGGAGGGGAGTCTGCGCAAGCCTGGCAGCAGTCAGCAGAGCAAATCTGCCTCCAGGGAGGGGGTTTCGAGAGCAGAGTGGGAAGCCAAAGGAAGGCTGGGCTCAGGAAACAGCACCACCACAAGGCTGCGGGAGGAAGAGGCACACCAAGGAGGAGGCGGGAGAGCCACACAGAGGCTGCTGTGGAATCCAACAGCGGGCCACAAAAATCACTCTTCTGTCCCAAGGACAAGTACCTTAACAAGATTTTGTAAAATTCAAACAAGACATAAACAATGGCAAGTATTGGCTGGCTCAAGGCACAGCTCAAGATTTACCTCTTTCACAAATTCTTTCCTGCCCACCCCTCCCATGGGCTTCTCAGCACCGACATTTCTGTTACTCTGCATTTTTCTCGGCTCTAACCATGCACGGTGTCTTCCCTTAAATTATCGTCTACTTATATTCTCTCCTTAGGTTGCAGGCACTGTGTTAGGGGCTGGATGCACAAGGCCACTCAAGCTAGAGGAGACACCCAAGGAAGGATGGTGTCGTGCACCAAGTTTACGACAGTGCGTCAGAACGGACGGCGGCTGGAAGTCAGGGCACCAGACACGGTTGGAGGGAGGCGGGGAGGACGGGGCAGCAGGGTTTCCTGTTGGAAGTGATGCCAAAACTCCCTCTCCACTGTTCAGCCAGGCAGAGTTCCTATTCCTAAAGGCTTAGAGGTGGGGAGTCCCATTCCCACAGCAGAGATTTTCTGAGCGAAACATTAAAATGTAATATTTATTAGGTATTACATTATATTTATATTACCCTTCAGCTACATTAGGGATTACATAGCTTTTGTAGACCAGTCTAGGAACCTAACCACATGTAAATTACCCAGGGGGAGGGTCGGGGAGGGGGAGGGAGTGGGTGGGGAATACTTACAAGATTAAAAATTGTTAAAATTCAAGTCATTCATAAGTTGGAAACCACTTACATACGAGCAAAGTGGCATAATAAGCTGAATTTGGAAATACACTTCCTCTCCCCTGACATTTTAAGCTGTCTACTCTGAGAATCTAAGTCTTCTTCAAATCAAACACGTTTTTCAGGTTGTAACAGCATATGCAAAAATAGAAAATCATTTACAACTTTTCTGAAGGTGAATACTATAATCATGAACCATTAAAAAACAACCACCACCACCACCACCAACCTAACAGATGAAAAGGAATTCTTGGAGAAAAGCCAACAAGGCCAACATGTTTCACAGTAGATTGTTTATCGTTTGGGGACTTACCAGAACTTCTTCCCGTAACTGTCCCAAAGGCACAGAAAGCTGATTGAGGGCTTTGTCCATGCCGACCTAAAGGCAAAATCAGGTTGGCACAAACACATCACAATCAGGAGTAATACTGACGTATCTGTTTAATGATCAAAGCAGTACCAGGCTTAAGTTATTTTTCTGGTACAACCATATTTTGCTAAGTAACTAGCTAAACAACAGAAATGTTATTTTGCCATTAATGTTGCTCACAGAATATGAAAAAATCTGTTGATATACATGAAACTATAAAAATAAGGGAAGTCATGATAAATGAAAGCCTCCTTACAAACAATTTGCCTTTAGATGACATTTTAAATGAATGTGAAAAATTTCCACGGAAGGTGAACAGCCCTCTGTCTGTAATTTATGATACTCAGGCAGCTGATGTGAAAGTCCGAGGGGCTCTGTCTCTCCTAAACATTGTTACAACCCTTGAGAAAAGAACAGAAATAAAATTTTCCAGGTTTCTAATCCTACTGGAACTTTTATCTTAGTGGTATATTTCCCAAAAGCAACTATGCCTCATTAATTTTAATGCTTCTCGAAATTCCCATGGAGCTGCTACTTTCTGTGCTTCTCTGGACAGATTTAAAACAGAATGAAACATCAACAAGGAGACTTTTCTGCCAGGTAATAAAACTCAACATTTCTAAATGGCTTTTACAAACAACTGATATGCTCATTACAAATCATTCTTATGTTTTTATAAAACCAAACCTTCTAAACATCAATATTGGCCAATGTTCCCTCAACCTAGCTCTGGCTAACACATATACCTGGGAGTAAATTAAATATTTCTTTAAGAGTAGTTGATATTTGCTCCTGCAAATTAGTCTAAACCAAGGAAGACTTCAGGGTAATCACTTAGCAACTAATAAAACAACCACTCAGTTATTATTATCCTTTACTTTTCACTATTGACTGAAGAATTCAAAACATAATTAAGCTAGTGCAGCCTTAAATGAATAAAAACCAAAACCAAAAAAATGTATTCTAAAAAGTTTAGTTCTTTCATTAATGAGATTGACAATCTCTTCAAGTTTCTGGAGCGGGGCGGGGATCAACTGAAAGGTTTCTAAAAACACTCTGCACTTTAAATAAGTATGAATGAGAAAGTGTGTTGGGGGTGCCTGGGTGGCTCAGTTGGTTAAGTGGTTGCCTTTGGCTCAGGTCATGATCCCAGGGTCCTGGGATCGAGCCCTGCATCAGGTTCCCTGCTCAGCAGAGAGCCTGCTTCTCCCTCTCCCTCTGTCTGCCTCTCTGCCTACTTGTGCTCTCTCTCTATCTCTCCGTCAAATAACAAATAAAATCTTAAAAAAAAAAAAAAGAAAAGAAAAAAGAAAGTGTGTCTGTGTGTGTGTGGGACTTGTGAATTTCAGGTTTACCAAGTTTGTGGAAAGGTTGACAAAATCTGCATAATCCTTGTTGATGAGCTCAACCATGGCTGTTTTAAGAAGTTTATAGTAGAGTTCCAGATCTCCTCTCAGTTCCTCCAGCTGGACACGCTTCCTACAGTCAGACACAAAATGATCGACATCGAAATCTTCCTGAAAATCAAACCAGAAAGAAAAAATGATTGCACTGATATCACATTTCCCACATAAAAATAAAATCAGAGAAAGAATAAGAGAGAAATGCCATTCTATTCATTTAAGAAGCTATATTACTGCAGGGGAAAAGTACCTCTGAGTACACACAGGGACATCAGGGGGTCTGCTCACTTCATAAGGGTGCAGGAAATGGGACCCCTAACCAAAAGCCTTCTCTCCTGTTGCCTAAATTCTACAAGGCATTTTATTTTTTTTTAATTATACATTTCAAAGAGGCTCTTCTCAAAACAGAAACAGCTTTTTCTTCTTAATTTTAAAAGTAACAAATGTTCAGTGTCAAACTTTCAACCAACAAAGAATTAATTATATAAAAGAGTAAAAAAAGTCACCCACTCTCTGATGGTCTACAGTTAAAGCACTATTCATTCATGTTTTTCTCCCACTGTTTAACATTGTGATTCACATCCTTCCAGACTTTGTTTTGGTTTTTCTCTTTATTTTTTATTTTTTTAAAGATTTTATTTATTTGAGAGGGAGGGTGGCGGGAGAGAGACAGAGACTGAGAGAACGGGTGGGAGAAGGGGCAGAGGGAGAAGCAGATTCCCCACTGAGTCTGGAGCCCAATACAGGGCTTGATCCCAGGACCCTGAAATCATGACCTTAACCGAAGACAGACACTTAACTGACTGAGCCACCCAGGTGCCCTGGTCTTTCTCTTTAAAATATAAATTACTTTTTAAAAAATTGAGATACAATGGACACATGTTAGTTTCAGGTGTACAACATAACAATTCCATATTTTTATCTATTGTGAAATCATCACCGTAAGACTAGTTAACATCCATCACCACACACATTTTTGTTTTTGTGCTAAGAACTCTTTATAAGTTTTAGCAACTTTCAAATATACAATCATATACAGTGTTATTTACTACAGTCACCATGATGTACATTACATCCCCAGAACTTATTAACTGGAAGTTTATACCATTTGACCCCTTCATCCATTCCCTCCACACCCCCACCACCTCCAGCAACCACCAATCTGTTCTCCATGACTTCATTTTGTTTTGTTTTATAGATTCCACATAGAAGGGAGATCATACAGTATTTGTCTTTCTCTGTCTGATTTATTTCACTTAGCTATATAATATCCTCAAGGTCCACCCATGTTGTTATACATGGCAAGACTTTCTTTTTATGGTTGAATTCCATTGTATACACACATCATTTTCTTTATCCATCGACCCATCGGTGGACACTTATTTCCAAGTCTTGGCTGTTGTAAATACTGCAATACTCACTACTCTGAATATAACTCTTGCTGGCGACTGGAGCCAGGTGATCTAGAGGTATTCCCTAGGTAGCAAATGCAAAACTTGGGGCATCGTATGAGCATACAAGCTCCTTTCCAGGAGATACCAGCGAGCAGGAGCGAGGGAGAGGGAGAGTGCAAAGACGGTACCTGCCGGCTCCATCTTTGGAGAATACCTTACTACGCCCCCAGATACATGTTAAATTAGATGCCTGTCCCTCAGGGCTTTGAGACAAGCAAATGAGCCTCTTTTACAGAAAGTCTGAACGCTACTGCTGTGCTGACTTCTGGGGTGGGTGAGTCCACTCACGCAACTGCTTTAAGAACTGTTTCTCAGTTCGCTATAGCCTTGTGGGTCTCCTGCATGCAAGCCCTGATGGCTGTCAAAGCTAGATGTTGTGGGGTCTTGTCTCTCAGATGCAGGTCTTAAAAGTTGGGGCATCAGATGTGGGGTTCAAACCCTTTGCTCCTCAGGGAGAAGCTTGGGGTTGTGAGTACCCTCCCGATCGTGGGTCGCTGTGCCAGGGGTGGGATTTATGGCAAGACTGAATCTCACTTCAATGTAGGCTTTTTTCTTATTCACCTAACGTGTAGGACTCACTCAGCTAGTTTGAGGGTTTTTTTCCAGAGGAAATTTTTCCATATGGAGCTACAGATTCAGTGTATCCGTCGGAAGAGATGAGTTCAAGATCCTCCAACACCACCATCTTGAACGGAAACCCCAGACCTTCTCTATGTGTGTACACACACGTACGTACACACACGTACGTACACACACACACGCACACACACGGAAGCTTAATACTCATGCTCTTCTAAACTATTTTCCATCTAAAAATATAACTTCAATGTCTTTTCATAAAACACATTTCTATTAATATTTTATGTGGATGTTGAGTGCTCCATTGGGCAGATGTTCCAAATCTTGCATAATCAATTTCCAAGTATTGGTCTCACAGGATTAGCTGTGCTCTGTTTCCCCTCTGTAACACCGTGATGCCCCTGGTAGGCTAATATGCTTAGAGGCAGCAAATTACTACCTACTTCGCCCATGACTTTGCTACTCATTGAGCTGTTTAGTCGGCAAGAATCAGACATGATAATTCCCAAACTAGTTAAGGCCACTTACACTTACTTCATAATTATATAATTTTATTAAACACTATGTAAAACAACAAAATATGAGTGCAAAAAGGTAACTGTTCTTATGAAAACTAAGGCAGGTACTTTGGAAAGACTTGATACAAAGAAATCAATAAGAAAATGTGGTAAATTAGGTATGGGTGAGATGACCATGTACCAGGTAGGGAGGGGGTGATCACAGGATTCTCATTCAATTCAGTTAAAGAAACTGAAACTGAATGCAAAAAAGACAACATAGAAATCTTTTTCTTAAAGACTGTATTTATCTGAGACAGAGAGAGAGAGCATGAGCAGGGGCAGAGGGAGAGGGAGAAGCAGACCCTGCTGAGCAGGGAGCCCGACGTGGGACTCAATCCCAGAACCCTGAGATCATGACCTGAGCTGAACGCAGACGCTTAACCGACTGAGCCATCCAGGCGCCCCGACAACTTAGAAATCTAATCAGCAGACCAGCTGTCAGAGAATAGAGCCTGGCACTACTTCAAGGGAAAATAAATGTACGTGTATGTATATATTTTTTTTTCAAATAAAATGCTAAGAACTATATGCACCATTCCTTAAAGAGTACTTGTTTAAAGTGACTTTCTTAATCAACCAAACACCGACCCTGATAGTGTCAGAGAAGAGGACTTCATACCAAATCATAATTTCACAGTCATCTACTGAAAACCACCTGCTTCTTAAACTGGGGCCAGAATTAGCCTGGACTTTTGTCTCTTGAGACCATCTCAGACAACACCATACATCATAGTTATGTAGCACATTAGAGAAAGAACATGGGAGCAGGACTCAGCTCCTAATCCTGGCCGTGCTACTCACCAGCTGTATGCCTTTAGGTTGATCACTCTGCCTATCTCAGTTATATATTCCTTGAAGTTCTGAACTTCATGATGGCATTCTAAATTGTATAACTTAGCCCTACTGAACAAATGCTATTAGTACTCAACTTTCCATTTATGTATTTGTTCTCAGATAAACAAATGTTGCGTAACACAAGACTAAATAACTGGGAACATCTGTGAATACTGGGTTAAGGCAGCTTTTGCTATGACAACAAGCAAGCCCAAACTCACAGTGCCGTAATACGGACACATCTCACTTACCAGGAATGGTTTTACTTTATAAAGTGTAGATTTACCAAGTATTTAAAAAGAAAGTATTTACAACCCACACATTTATGGTCAACTGATTTTTCACAAGGATGCCAAGACCATTTAATGGGGGGAAAAAAGTCTTTTCAAGTGCCTCCTACTGGGACAAATGACTATCTATATGCAAAAGAATGAATTTGGAACACCAACTTCACACACACCACAAAAATGTAACTCAAAATGGATCAAAGATTTAAATATGGGAGTAAAAACTGTAACACTTAGAGAAAATAGGTGAAAGTCTGTGTGACTTTGGGTTGGGCAAAGCTTTCTTCGATATGATACAAAAAGCATTAAGAAATAATAGATACACTGAACTTGATCAAAATAAAAACTTGTGTGTCAAAGGTCAGTACTGAGAAAATGAAAAGACAATTCACAGAACGGGACAAAGTGTCTGCAGATCGTCTACCTGACAAGGGTCAAATAACCAGAAAATGCAAAGAACTCTGACAACTCAACAATAAAAAGACAAATAACCTAATTCAAAAACAAGCAAAAGACTTTTGAAGAGACATTTCTCCAAAGAAGATACACAGATGGTCAACAGCACATGTAAAGATGTTCAACATCATTAGTCATTGGCGAAATGCGAAATCAAAACCACACTGAGATACCACTTCACACCCACTAGGATGGCTACAATAAAATAAGAAAAAGAAAAAAAAAGATGACAAGTGCTGGCAAGAAGGCAGAGAAGCTGGAACCCTCCTATACTGCCAGTGAGAATGTAAAATGGTGCAGCTAACGTGGAACGCAGTTTGGCAGTTCCTCAAAAAGTTACACATACAATTACCCAGCAATTCTGTATCTAGGGGTATACCTGATAGAACTAACAACAGATGTTCACACCACGACCTGTACATGAATATTCACAGCAGCATTGTTCATAACAGCCAAAAAATATAAACCCAACGTCCATCAATTGATGAAGAGATACTTAAAATGTGGAAGGGCCTCTTACACAGCCATAAAAAGGAATAAAGTACTGTTAAATGCTACAACATGAGTGAACTCTGAAAACATTCTACTCTAAGGTTAAAGGAAGCCAGAAGCAAAAGGTCAAGTATTATATGATTCCATTTATATGGTATGTTCCAGAATAGGCAAATCCATAAAAACAGAAAGTAGATTCATGACTGCCAGGGAATAAGGGGAGGGGAGAACTGGAACTAATAGGTTGTGATGGGAGTGTTCTGGAATTAGACAGTGGTGACATACGCACCACATAATAGTAAATATACTAAAAACCAGGGAAAAATACATTTTAAAATGGTAAATGTTATGCTTTTGAATTTTATCTCAGTGAAAAATGAAACGACTTAAATATCAACAAGTTAAATGTTCAGATACATTAAAAAATCTACAGTAATGCTAATCACAAGAACACTGGAGTAGCTATATGAATTTCAGACAAAGCAGATTTCAGAGCAAGGAAAATTATCAGGCATAAAAAGGAGCATTACATAATGATAAAGAAATCAACTGACCAAGAAAAGACAATAATCCGGCACACCTGGGTGGCTCAGTCGGTTAAGCCACTGCCTTCAGCTCAGGTCATGATCCTGGAGTCCCGGGATCGAGTCCCGCATCAGACTCCCTGTTCGGCGGGGAGTATGCTTCTCCCTCTGACCCTCCCCCCCTCATGCTCTCTCTCTCTCTCAAATAAATAAATAAAATCTTTAAAAAAAAAAGAAGACACAATAATCCTTAATGTATATATGCCTAATCAACGAAGGTTAGACAAAACCTAACAGAACTGCAGGGAGAAATAAACAAATCCATCATCATGGCTGGTGACTTCAACACTTCTCCATCAGTAGTGGGCAGATCTAGCAGTAGGGCAGTAAGGATCTGACAGATCCAGATATTTAGTCAAGACATAGCTCACTCAACACTACCATCAATTAAAATACAACAGACATCCACAATCAACTTCATCCAGTAACAGTGGAATACACATTCTTCTCAAGCTCATATGGAACATTCATCAAGACAGAATAATGCTGGGCCACAAAACACAACAAATTTTTAAAAATAAAAATTATACAAAGTATGTTCTCAGACCACAATGAAATTAAGAATCAGTAATAGAAAGATAGCTGAAAAAGTTCAAAATACATGGAGATTACATGACACACTTCTAAATAACACATGAGAAAAGTCTCAAGCGAAATAAGATATTTTGAACTAAGTGAAAATAAAATACAACATAGCAAAATGTGTGGGATGCTGCTTAAAGGGAAAACATAGTTTTGAATGCAAGTATTAGAAAAGAAAAAAGACTGAAAGTCAATAATCTAAGCTTCCATTTTAGGCAACAACAAAAAAAAAAACAAATTAAATCTAAAGTAAGTAGAAAAAAATTAGAGCAGAAATCAATGTAAATAAAAAGCAGGAAATTTTTAAACTATCAATAAACCCAAAGTCTGGTTCTTTGAAAATATCAATAAAATAGACAAACCCTTAGCCAGGTGAACAAAGAAAAAAAGGTAGAAGACATAAATTACTAGTATCAGATGAAAGAAGGGCTACCACTACCAATACCAATCACTGGTAAATTCAACCAAACATTTATGGAAGAAATACTATACAACTCTCTACAATTTCTTCCAGAAAGTAAAACTAGAAGGAATACTTCCTACCTCATTTTAGGAAACCACCATTACCCTAATACCAAAACCAATACTGCACAAAAAGAAACTACAAACTAGTATCTCTCATGAACACAGATATAAAAATCTTCAACAAAAATTGGCAAATAAAAGCAAACAGTATATTAAAAAATTATACACCAAGATCATGTAGGATTTATTCCAGATATGCAAGTCTGGTTCAACATTAGAAAATCAATGTGATCCATCACATCAACAGAAAAATCACATGATCATATCAATGGAGGGAAAAAAAAACATTTAACAAAAATCACACCCCTTCATTATAAACCCTCAGGAAAACAGGAAAAGAAAGAGGACTTCCTCAACTTGATAAAGAATTTCTACAAAAAACCCACAGCTAACATCATATTAATACTGAGAAAATAGAAGATGGGGAACAAGGCAAGGATGTCCCTCTTACTACTACTATTCAACACTGTACTGGAAATCCAAACTAATGAAATAAGGTAAGAAAAGGAAATAAAAGGCGCACAACTTGGGAAAGAATAAAACTTTGTTCACGGATGACATGACTGTCTACAGAAAACACAAAGACTTCACACACACACCCTCCTGAAACTAGTCAAGTGATTATAGCAAGGTTGCAGGACACACAGTTAATATATATAAGTCAACTGCTTTCCAATGACATATCAGATAAAGGGCTAGTATCCAAAATTTATAAAGAACTTATCAAACTCAACATCCAAAAAAACAAAAAATCCAATCAAGAAATGGGCAGAAGACATGAACAGACCAAAGACATCCAAATGGCCAACAGACACATGAAAAAATGCTCAACATCACTTGGCATCAGGGAAATACAAATCAAAACCACAATGAAATACCACCTCACATCAGTCAGAATGGCTAAAATTAACAACTCGGGAAATAACAGATGTTGGCAAGTATGCAGAAAAAGGGGAACCCTCTTACACTGTTGGTAGGAATGCAAGCTGGTGTAGCCACTCTGGAAAACAGGATGGAGGTTCCTCAAAAAGTTAAAAATAGAACAACCCTATGACCCAGCAATTGCACTACTAGGTGTTTACCCAAAGGATACAAACACAGTGATCTGAAAGGGCACGTGCACCCCAATGTTTATAGCAGCAATGTTCGCAATAGTCAAATTATGGAAAGAGTCCAGATGTCCATCAACAGATGAATGGATAAAAAAGACACACACACACACACACACACACACACTAGAATACTACTCAGCCATCAAAAAGAATGAAATCTTGCCATTTGTAATGACATGGAAACTAGAGGGAGAAAGACAAGTATCATACAATTTCAGTCACATGTGGAATTTAAGAAACAACAGATGAATATGGCGGAAGGGAAGGAAAAATAAAAACAGATGGGGAGGCAAATCACAAGAGATCCTTAACTACAGGAAACAAACTGAAGGTTACTGGAGGAGAGGGGAAGGAGGGAGTAACTGGGTGATGGGTATTAAGAAGGGCACTTGTTGGGATGAGCACTGGGTGTTGTATGCAACCGATGAATCACTAAACTCTACCCCTGAAACTAATACTACACTATATGTTAACTAAATTGAATTTAAATAAAAAGTTTTTAAAAAGTCAATTGCTTTCGTATACACCAGCAATCTACAAGTGGAACTTGAAATTAAAAACACAAGACCATTAGCAGACAAAAAAAATTTAAATACTTAGGTACAAATCTAACAAAACATGCAAAAGACCTATATGAGAAAAAGTACAAAATTCTGATGAAAGATGGCAAGGAAGGTAAGATCTAAAATCGAAAGATAGTCCACAATCTTGGAGAAGAACACTCAATACTGTGAAGAGGTTGCTTCTTCCCAAATTGCTCCACAGATGCAATGCAATACCAATCAAAATGCCAGGAAGTTATTTTGTGGATATCAACAAGTTGATTCTAAAGTTTGAATGGGGGCGCCTGGGTGGCTCAGTCACGCGTCTGCCTTCGGCTCAGGTCATGATCTCAGGGTCCTGAGATTAAGCCCCTCACTGGGCTCCCTGCTCAGCGGGGAGCCTGTTTCTTCCTCTCCCATTCTGCCTGCCGCTACCCCTGCTTGTGCTCGCGCTCTCTGTCAAATAAATACTTTTTTTTTTTAAAGAAAAAGGTCTGAAAAGATGCTCAACATTGTATGTCATTAGGGAAATGTAAATTTAAACAAGATACTATTACATTACAGTTAGAATGTCAAAAATCCAAAACACTAACAATACCAAATGCTGGCAAGGATGTGGGGCAACAGGAACTCTCATTCACTGTTGGTCAGAAGGCAAAATGGGAAACATTTTGTAAGAGAGCTTGGCAGTTTCTCACAGCTAAACACACTCTCACCATAAGTTCCAATAATTGTGCTCCTTGGTATTTACCCAAAAGAACTTAAAACTTATATCCACATAAAAACCTGCACACACATGTTTACAGCAGCTTTATTCTCTAAGTTCCAACACTTGGAAGCAATCCAAATTTCCTTCAGTAGGTGAATAGAATACTCTGTGCCACATCCACACAATGGATTATTCAGCAATTAAAAAAGATGAATTATTAAGCCACAAGACCTGGAAGAACCTTAAATGCATATTGCTAAGTGAAAGACCAGTCTGAAAGGCTAAATACTATATGATTCCAACTATATGGCGTTCTGGAAAAGGTAAAAATTAACCAGCATTTTTATTTTTTATTTATATTTTTAAGTCATCTCTACACCCTATGGGGGGGCTGGAACTCACAACCCCAAGATCAAGAGTCAGATGCCCTAGTGACTGAGCCAGCCAGGTACCCCTGAAAAGGGAAAAATTAGACAGTAAAAAGATCTGGGGTTGCAGGGGTGAAGGAGGAGGGTGCACACAGAGGAGAAGAAATGAATAGGTGAGGTACAGGGGTTTTCAAGGCAGTGAAACTAGGTTGTAAGATACCAAAAGTAGGTAAATAACATTACACGTTTGTCAAAACCCACAGAATTATAGACAGAAGAGTAAACCATGGACTTCAGTTAATATTGTATCAAGACTGGTTCATCAGTTGTAACAAATGTACCACAACAATGTAAGACATTAATAATAGCAGATACTGAAATTAGAAGAAAAATAGCTTCTCTTTGTACTCAGGGATATTTCCTATTTGAACCCAGGTGAAGTATAAATCCCCCAAAAGGCCAGAAGCTGTGAAATCACAAGAGGTGTTGGAATACAGGAAAAGAAATCAGCAAATCAGGCAAGTTGCAGGCAATTTAAGTACCATTAACCATCAGAGAAGCAGTGACATCACTCAAAATTAAAACCAAATAGAGTTTTAGCTTTTTTCAGGCAAGATGGCGGAGGAGTAGGAGACCTGGATTTCGTCTGGTCTCAGGAATTCAGCTGAATAGGGATCAAACCATTCTGAACACCTACAAACTCAACAGGAGATCGAAGAAGAGAGTAGCAACAACTCTCTGAACAGAAAAGCGACCACTTACTGGAAGGCAGGACGTGCAGAGAAGTGAATCCGAGGCAATATTCGGGAGGATAGACAGCGGGGGAGGGGGCCTCCTTCGGCCGCTTCTGGCAAGTGCTAGAGCCGCGGAGCACAAAATCGGAACTTTGAGAAGCCGGCTCCGCTGAGGGACGTCACTGCAGTGGCTAAGCGGGGGGTGGACCCTCGCGGGACAGTGTGGTCTCAGGACCCTCGGGGTCACAGAAAGACCGGGGGTGCCTGAGTGCAGCAGAGCTCCCAGGTATCGGAGCAGGGAAGCCGGCTGCAGAGATGGAGCGGAGGCGTGGGCTCTCAGCTCGGGGTGGCCATAAACTGTGATCCGCGGCCCAATCGGGCCACTACTCCTCCAGCAGGGAGCCAACAAGCGGCAGAGCCGGGAAGACTCCCCTTCTTCCCCCAGGAGGAGCGGCGCGGGAGCGCACCGCAGGGATCTGCTGGGTTTGGAGACTCCACAGGGGGTCAGGTGCCAGAAATAGAAACGCTCGGTCACAGGCCGGGTGAGCACGGAGTGCGGCCGGAGACCAGGGACACGGGAGTGACTGCTTTTCTCTGGGGGCGCACTGAGGAGCAGGGCCCCGAGTTCTCAGCTCCTCCGGGTGGAGATTGGGAGGCCACCATTTTCACCCTGGTCCTCCAAAGCTGTACCAGAGCTTGCAGGGAACAAAAGCTCCTGAGAGCAAACCCGAACAGCTTGCTTAGCCCGGACCCTCAAGAGCAGGGCAATTCTGCCTCCGGCAAAGACATTTGGGAACCACGGCAACAGGCCCCTCCCCCAGAAGATCAGCACGAACTGCCAGCAAGCCAAGACCAAGTTTACCGATCAAGGAGAACGGGAGAACTCCAGCGCTAGGGGAATACTGCACATAGAATTCATGGCTTTTTTTTTATCATGATTCATTAGTTTTTCAAAGTTAATTTTTTTAACCTTTTTTTAAAATTTTTCTTTTTCCCTTTTTCAACCAACATCTTCTCAATCCTTTTTAAAAAAAACACTTTTTATTTTTCATTTTTAGAGTCATATTTTATCCCTTCATAGTAGTTACCCTTATTTTTGGCATATATATAC
>NW_027397094.1:17016599-17017945 GCF_003265705.2 Callorhinus ursinus
AAATAATCCTAAAATTTGTATGGAACCAGAAGAGACCCCCGAATAGCCAGAGGAATATTGAAAAAGAAAAGCAAAGCTGGCAGCGGCATCACAATTCCGGACTTCCAGCTCTATTACAAAGCTGTCATCATCAAGACAGTATGGTACTGGCACAAAAACAGACACATAGATCAATGGAACAGAATCGAGAGCCCAGAAATGGACCCTCAACTCTATGGTCAACTCATCTTTGACAAAGCAGGAAAGAATGTCCAGTGGCAAAAAGACAGTCTCTTCAACAAATGGTGTTGGGAAAATTGGACAGCCACATGCAGAAGAATGAAACTGGACCACTTCCTTACACCACACACAAAAACAGACTCCAAATGGTTGAAAGACCTCAATGTGAGACAGAAGTCCATCAAAATCCTAAAGGAGAACACAGGTAGCAACCTCTTTGACCTCAGCCACAGCGACTTCTTCCTAGAAACATCGCCAAAGGCAAGGGAAGCAAGGGCAAAAATGAACTCTTGTGATTTCATCAAGATAAAAAGCTTCTGCACAGCAAAAGAAACAGTCCACAAAACCAAAAGACAACCGACAGAATGGGAGAAAATATTTGCAAATGACATATCAAATAAAGGGCTAGTATCCAAAATCTATAAAGACCTTATCAAACTCAACACCCAAAGAACAAATAATCCAATCAAGAAATGGGCAGAAGACATGAACAGACATTTTTCCAAAGAAAACATCCAAATGGCCAACAGACACATGAAAAAGTGCTCCACGTCGCTCGGCATCAGGGAAATCCAAATCAAAACCTCAATGAGATACCACCTCACACCAGTCAGAATGGCTAAAATTAACAAGTCAGGAAAGGACAGATGTTGGCGGGGATGCAGAGAAAGGGAAACCCTCCTACACTGTTGGTGGGAATGCAAGCTGGTGCAACCACTCTGGAAAACAGTATGGAGGTTCCTCAAACGGTTGAAAATAGAGCTACCATATGATCCAGCAATTGCACTACTGGGTATTTACCACAAAGATACAAATGTAGGGATCCGAAGGGGTACGTGCACCCCAATGTTTATAGCAGCAATGTCTACAATAGCCAAACTGTGGAAAGAGCCAAGATGTCCATCGACAGATGAATGGATAAAGAAGATGTGGTATATATACACAATGGAATATTATGCAGCCATCAAATGGAATGAGATCTTGCCATTTGCAACGACGTGGATGGAACTGGAGGGTGTTATGCTGAGTGAAATAAGTCAATCAGAGAAAGACATGTATCATATGACCTCACTGATATGAGGAATTCTTAATCTCAGGAAACAAACTGAGTGTTGCTGGAGTGGTGG
>NW_027397094.1:17018045-17053187 GCF_003265705.2 Callorhinus ursinus
GGGTGGCTGGGTGATAGACATTGGGGAGGGTATGTGCTATGGTGAGCTCTGTGAATTGTGTAAGACTGTTGAATCACAGATCTGTACTTCTGAAACAAATAATGCAACATATGTTAAAAAAAAAAAGTAAAAGAAGAAGATAGGGGAAGAATGAAGGGGAGTAAATCGGAGGGGGAGACAAAGCATGAGAGACGATGGACTCTGAAAAACAAACTGAGGGTTCTAGAGGGGAGGGGGGTGGGGGGATGGGTTAGCCTGGTGATGGGTCTTAAAGAGGGCACATTCTGCGTGGAGCACTGGGTGTTATGCACAATGAATCATGGAACACATCAAAAAAAATATATATGGCTCAGGGGCACCTGGGTGGCTCGTTGGTTAAAAAAAAAAACAAACAAAAATAGAGTTTAAAAGTTTAGCTACTTTACTAACCAGTTGCATTCAGGGATGGCAAACAAAGATGAATTCAAAATAATTTGGGAATTAATCATTTAAAACTTACCAAAAATCCAGATATTAGTATTTTTAACACTATGAAAATTACATAGAACTCTGGAAAGATCAAAGTTCTCTAAGCCGCCAAGAAGTAAAACACTCCACCCCAAATACATGGACTTATAAAATCACTACATACTCTCCCCACAACAGAACCAGAATCCCCCTGGCAGCATCAAGCTGTATCTGTAATTATGCGAAGTACTAAGAGGGCCCATGAAATTTATGATCTCTGCCCTAAAACATGTCCCATTTCATTGAGACAAAAAAACAAAACAGTTAAGCATTAACCTGCATACTACCTACATAGGGGTTGAAAGACATAAGAAGTTAGTGTGAGCTCCTGTGTGTGTTTCCAACCATTCTTGAAGACCAATGGACAAAAGAGATGAGTAAATGCCCCTGTATATCCCTTAAATATTACTTAAATATATATCATGCAACTCCAGCTCTGCTTTAAGACCTGGGGACACAGTCATGAAAAGGAAAGACAAGGTCTCTGCTCTTAAGGAGCACATATTCTAATGCAGAAATGAGAAAATAAACATGTAAGCAAATAAACATGGTATTAATGAATAGTGATCAAAGCTAAAAGAAAACAGGACACTATAAAGGTGAGTGACAAAGGGCATGTACTTTAACTTGGATGACCAGGAAAGACACTTATAGAACAATGATATCTGAGTTGAGATCCAAATGACACAAAGGAGCTAGCCACGGGAAGTGTGGGAAGAGCGCTCCTGCCTGAGGGATCAGCATGTGTGCAAAAATGTCCCTGGAGCTCTCCCCTCCCACCCCTGCCCTCAAATCTCTCACCCAGGTAGGTGGTGACATAATCTAGGACTTGTGTCTCCCAAAACTCATTCTAAATCTTTATTTGGTGACTAAATTATTCAAACTTGAGAAATTAAAAACATATGCTAATGAAGGGGAGTAAGTCGGAGGGGGGAGACGAACCATGAGAGACGATGGACTCTGAAAAACAAACTGAGGGTTCTAGAGGGGAGGGGGGTGGGG
Organism: Callorhinus ursinus; assembly: GCF_003265705.2. Taxonomy (NCBI): domain Eukaryota; kingdom Metazoa; phylum Chordata; class Mammalia; order Carnivora; family Otariidae; genus Callorhinus; species Callorhinus ursinus. The sequence goes on from NW_027397094.1 coordinate 17,019,555, forward strand.
GGACGGGTTAGCCTGGTGATGGGTATTAAAGAGGGCACGTTCTGCGTGGAGCACTGGGTGTTATGCACAAACAATGAATCATGGAACACTACGTCCAAAACTAATGATGTAATGTATGGGGACTAAGATAAGAATGAAAAAATAAAAAATAAATAAACCTCTAAAGTTAACCGGGGGGGGGGGAACATATGCTAATGAGTTCTTCCCACCATCTATAGAGAGCTCATCTTAAAAGTATCATGAAATAGTAACACTGAAATTCTAAGGTACTTCTAACATTTTAATCAATTTTGTATCTAACTCCTTTGCTGAATTTATATACCTTTTGACATACTTATGAAGAGACAAAGAAAACTTATATTCTGTAAATTTATTCATCCATCTAACAAATATCTGAGTACCTAATTACACTCTGTTCCAGCTGATTTCTTCTCTTTATCTCTCCTTTTCCCCCTCAATTTAACACCAATCATAATCTACATAGGCTTTTAGTTTGCTTTCCCAACTTAATTTCTTGAGCTATTAAGTGGAATTACCTAGTTCCAGAGTTCTCAACACTGGTTGCACATTAGAATCACCTGAGGAACTTTAAAACAAAAGCCCAAGAGGCACTTGGCTGGTTCAGTCAGTGGAGTGTGCAGCTCTTCATCTCGAGGTGGTGAGTTCAAGTCTCACGCTGTGTGTAGAGATTACTTAAAAATAAAATCTTAAAAAGAAAAAGCCCAAGCCCTAGTTTGTGATTAATTTGTTTAAATGTTTCAAGAAATTTGATGCTAAATGCTATAAAACTAGTCAAATAACAAAAAGATATATTTACATAATGCTTCTTGCTCTCAAATTTTGAACAAAGAAATTACTAATAATAACTCAGTAAGCCAACATTTTATTCAGATGATAAATTTTATAATATTACAAAGAGTGAGTTAGAAAATCAAAAGCAAGGAGAAACAAGTGTGGCATGAACATGGGGAAGCAAAAGAAAACAAGAAAGTGACTATGAAGCATATGCTTAGCTCTGAGATCAGAGGCTTAAAGAGAAGGACAGATTAAAACCTAAAAAGAAAAGATCCCAGCTCACTCAAGGAAAGAGAAGTCCCCCAACACCCTTCCTGTTTCTTCCTCCAATATAAACACACAGCTGGGCCACCTTACCACATCCTGGTTAATACCGACTTTATCAACCTTTCCATTAAAGCCAAACCTGACCTGGTACAGTCAATGATGGATGGTCTGCATGCCAAGTGTATCCATTGTATAACTGCCTGTGTAATGGTTGAAACTGAGAAAGTGGGTAAAAGTATCCAGTGGCTCTAAGGATTGCCAAGGATCCAAGATTCAACTACCACGTACACACAAGGGAACCCACGAGGGAACCCACGCGGACAACTGCTTGGTACAAAAGTAATTCAGAGTAATTCAGTTACACTGTGGCATCAGCTGACCCAGATCTGGAGGATCCCTGGAGTTCCCATCATGGACACTTCTAACTATAGGTACAACACCGGGTGAACGCCTGATGCTTAATGGAGCCCCTCAGTTCTAGTTCTTAATAGAGTTCCTCAGCCTTCCTTTACTGACTGTTTCTGTCGCCAGTTCACACAAGCAATACGCTATCACACGAATTATTCTACTTGACCATTTCCTGTTAGGAGCTATGGTTAAATACACTCACTTTTTGATGTTTTGAAACTGGTATTTTGTATCACTTTAAATTTTGTTGCACCTTTTTATAAATCAGATGATCGCTCACATAAAAAAAAAAGAAAAAGGAAAAGCAAAAGCATGGACAACAAAAAAACACTTCTTTTTGCCGGAACTTCTTCTTACCCAGTGCGAATCAGATAACCTTTGTCTGATGTTACATTTCCTCTATCAACAAGGAAAGTATTTCCCATAAGAAAACTTCTCTGTAAAATGAGATGTAGCCTTACAATCCGTGTTTGGCTAATTCGAATTTTATTATGCTGTCTGTCTCAAACCGATGCAGAAGAGAATAGTGTGTTCTCGTCAAGACGCGGCATCACTAAGCACCTACAGGATAAGCACTGAGCTCCTGTGACACAAAGGCGGCTCCCAGGGGTGGGGACCCTGGGCAACAGCAGCTGACCTGCCTGCCCGCTGCCATCGGCCATTGTCACTCTTCCCTCTTCCTCCTGTCAGCCACTATCTCTGGCTGCCATCAACAAGCTCCACCTCAAACAGCCATCTCTCCCCGCTGGTCCCGTTTACTGTGGCTAAGCTACAGGCCGAGAGCCCAGATCACCAGCTCTGTCGAAGTTTCTTCTACGGTAAGAGGCGGCCCTATTGGTGAAATGCAGGCGCGAAGGCATCCGGACATTGTGCCATCCTGTGGGCTGTTCTTAATACTCTGATTCTCCCACTTCCCCAAGCCCCCATCTGCGGCCTCCGGAAAGGAACGTTACAGTATGCTTTCCAAGGACTGACGCATGGGGGTCAGGAGATCAGGCCTGTGATTTGCCCCAACTAGCTGTGCGACTTTACAGGAAGTCATGACACCTCAGACCTCAGTTTCCTTATCTACAAACCAGAAAAATGGACTACTGTCCTTTTTTCACAGAAGAGACCGCAAAGATCATGTAGATAAGCACCACCTCATTATACTAAAAAGCAAACAGAAGCCAGGAGGCAAGTGATTTGCCCCAAGTCACACACAAGCAGAGGCAGAGCTGAAAGCGGAACCAACATCTACAAGTCACAGCTAATCAACCCGCACAATACAAAGAGATCTGAGCAGCTGGTCATTTTTTCCCTTTTCCATTTTGTCCGTTATTAGAATACATGCTCCTTGAGAACAAGGACATGCCAGACACGCTTCCTGTTTCAAAATTTCCAATTCACCCCATTAAAAAAGGGAGGAGCCTCGATGACTTACTCCCCACCGGTTCTTTAACCTATGGTACATGCTTACAGTAACCATAAGGAGGGCTCCCGATTTCACTTCTCATGAAAAAGGTATTGTATGCCTACCCAGGGTGCCAACGAAGCTGGGGGTTCAGGAGAGGAGCTGATGCAGAGATGTTCAAAGGAGGCAGACTCTGGCTCAGCACAGAAACAAACTGTCTACTAATAAAAAAGACCCCATGGGGGACTGAGTCTCTTTGAAATATGTTCAAATGTGTTGGAAAATATTTTTCCAAGAGCCAGTAGACTAGTCACCTGTTACCTACAAGATCACATATGCATTCTGAAAAGAGTGCCCTGCCTGCAGTGTAGACCACGGGCCAGAAAAAAGACAAAGAAGGTGCAAGGAGACTGGGTAAGAAGCCTCTATGGTAGGATGGTGAGAGAGCACTGAGAAGGTACAAGAAGAGATGGAGAGAAGTAGATGGATTCAAGAGGTATTTAGGAAGCGAAATCCACAGGACTTGGTAACAGACTAGATTTTGGAAATGTGACAGAGAGGAGTTGACTTCCAGTTTCCCAACTCCCAACTAGATGGATGGTGAAAGTGTTTACTGAGATAGGCAACAGAACAAGAAGGCTGGTTTTCAGGGGAGGAGGTGCTCATGAATTCAGTCTTGAACATGATGAGTTCGAGAGGCCACAGACATATCCAAGAAGAAATGTCAGCAAGTTCAATATATAGGATTGGTGCTCAGGAGGCATTTGGGCCAGAGATAGGAATCTGCCTCACCTGCCTATAGTGGTCATGAAGCTGCATGAAGGGTCATCTAGGGAAAGGAGAGAACACGTGGCTGAGCCCATACCCAGCCATTAAATGACTACCAGGAGGAGCATGATTATGCATAGGAGACACATCAGAGAGGTATGAAGAGAATCAGAAAGCAATGCAGAGCATTTGGTCTACTGAGAGGTCAAGTAAGGAGACAGAAAAAGGTCTGCTGGACTGACTTACACCTAGTTAACTTTGGTAAGAACTTTTTAGTGGAACGGTGGGGCCTTAAAAGTGGAAGGTGAGAAAGTAAAGTCAACCCTTGAGCACTGGCTACAATGTGCAAGAATGACTGGGCAATATCTAGAGGCGGGAGGGTCAAGTGGAAGAGGCTAAAATAGGAGCGTGTGCACAAGCCGATGGGAAAGAGTGCAGGGGAGAGGATCCTCACAGGGTCCTGGAAACGCAGGAGGGCATGGACTCCCGAGCGAGGGTGGAGACTTAACCTGAGGAGGAAGGGGAGCCCCTCCACGTACCAGGTGAGGAGGAGAAGGGTACAAATACAAGAATGGGACTGTGATCGGCAGAATGAAGGAGCTCCTGTATGACGGCTGCTAATTTTTCCGTACAATTGGAGATGAAGTCGTATGTTGAGATGGAAGGGGAAGGCTATGTAGGAGGTCAACAGCACACCCATGTAAATGGGTCCACTTTATCTCTGTTATGCCACTTTCTCTCCCCTACTACCAATACCTTATGTCCTATTCATCTTCGTTGGCTGTCAACACTAAGGATTTTTATATTTCTAAGCTGATAAAGTCTGATGTTGCCACCGCCTCTGCCCCAGGTGACTCTTCCCCATCTGCCACTCCTGCATCTTGATCACCTCCATCTTTCACATACCTTTCCCCACCTCTGTATATCTCATTAGATCTCATAAAAACCATTAACATGACTTTTTAAGTAGTCTCCTGCCCCCAGTCAGCTCCAATGCAACAGACATGACCATGAAACTTCCTGCTTTCAACCTGACTGTAACTCCACAATGAATACTGCATCAACATAGACCCCCCTCACTGGAGCGTCCAAGGTACAACTGGAAGCCCCACCCCACCTACATTTCTACCTTCCCAGTCTCATTCCAAAACGTGCTGAATGAGACATATATGTAGAACTATAACCCTGACAGCAAGCTCTCCACTCATCATTGCTGCCATGAAACTGTAACTTATAAAATATCTCTCTGAAGGAAACACAAATTGCAAATAACCTTTATCTCCAGAACCCACCCAGAAAATCAATACAGAACGGATGTTCTATGTATATTTCTTCTCTGTATGAAGTGGTCAGGTTCAGGAGCACTACAAATTGTCTGCTACATTCAGAAGTTTAAGAGCCATGAAAGAACATGGAGTTGCTAGCATTCTAGCCACTTTCCCAGTTTGCTCTCTCCCTTACCTCTAAGTCCTACTTTACAACTTCTATTTTGAGATCTCTATTTTCTGAAGCTGCTTTGACCAAAGGCATTCTGTCAGCTCACAGTGAGAAAATGGGCTAGTAAGTCTGAGAAAATGCTGGTGTTAGGCCCAAAGGAAGCCTGAAAAAGTCCAAAGATGGACAAGCTAAAGAGATTTCTGTGATTTGAGATTCTTTAAGTCTCTGTGTGTGCCTTTTCTTCTTCCTATGACCTCTCCTCATCATGTATCCTTAGTTAACAAAAGGTTTCTGGATCAGTGAATTCACTCTGCACTCTTTCAGGCATTCCATTCAAGTTACACCTTTTATTACAGCGGTTTAGTAGAAACATCGCTGCACAAGAACAAGAGTACAATATTCCTCTGTCTAGACAGGCCTACACATTAGAAATGATATGGCCGCACTGCGGAGGATCCAGATATAAACACTTTTTAAAAGCCAGAGTTTGGCAGATGTGATCTGAATGCAAATATCAAAAACCGGACTAGCTGGTTAACCCAAAAAAGAAAGAAACACAGTATGACTTGAAGTCATCAAAAAATAAGAAATTTAAACTCCCTCTTTCAAAATTTTAGGTGCCTACAGAGCCAAAACGTTTTAACTTTTTAACACTGAAACCAGCTACCAAATCCCAATCCTTAGAAATGAAACATATATTTTTTGATAGTTTAAGTACAGACCCAGAGGGATACACAAAATAGATAAAAAGTTCCTCCGAGCTCTGATTCAAATCTTGGACATTTTTAAGGCTATGCCTGATGAACCTTTATCGTCAGTAAAATGTTTTCAGTTCAAATTTCTATTCTGTAAGTTTACGTGCTACAGTTATCTGCAGACTAGCTTCGAGTTGACCTTATGAAGAGAAGTAGGGCAACTTTAGAAAAGGAGCTTGGTTTGCTTTGTAGTACTGCAACAGAATCAGTAAGGGTAGTACAGTCTTTCAAATCTGTCATTCCAGGAGCTTTAGACGAAAGTTAGGCAAAAACTTTAGGTTAAGTGCCTTTTCACCCGACCCGATCCCTGGGTAAGTACGTGCGTTCAGAAATGTGCTCAACACACACTCGCTGAGCTTCGAGGTGCAAGGCACTGGGAGGCTTCTGTCAGGCCAGGGGACCGGCGGTCTGACTGCACCACACGGTAACAGAGTCGGGTCCTAACAGGGGCTTTTACGTTTAGCTCAAAACCACTTGCCCTGAACTTTCAGGCCTTTTCACTCAATGTGCACGATTTCACAGAAGTGCTTTCTCCAGGCTGCACCTACCAAACCTGAGGCCAAGAGACTCACTGCGAAGTGCAGCGAGGTCCCCGCCGAGGGCCCGTCCCGGGCGGGCACGGCCCAGGAAGCCCGCAGGAGAAGCCGGAGGAGAGACCCCGGAGGGCAAAGGAGGGCAGACCACCCACGGCCCGGCTCCGGGGAGAGGAGCCCCGGCGCGCACCTTCATGAACTCGTCCTTGTCGAAGCAGAGCGTGTCCGGCCCCTTGGGCAGGTTCATCCTACTTTTGTCCATCCCGCCGGCCGCCGCCTCTCAGCGCCGAGACCCGAGCGAGGAGGAAAGGCAGGAGGCTGCGCTCCGCGACGCTGCGGCCGCAGCCACTGCCAGTTTCCACGCCACAGAAGGCACGGCTTCCGCCAACATGGCAGCGCCCGCGCCGCGGCCAATGAGCGAGGACGCCGCGGGCCCGCCTCCGCCTGCCGCCGCCAAGAGAGGCGCGCGGACTGGCGCCGCTGAGCCAGCAGGTGGTGCTGCCCCCATGCGGCGGAGGGCGGCACTACGGCCTCGCGCACGTTTCTGCCGGGCCGCCCAGCTGCTGGCGAGGCCCGGTGAGCCCGGGAGGGGACGGGAGGGGACGGGCGGGGAGGGTCAGGGGTGCTCCCTCCCAACCCCACCGTTTCCATCGGGAAATCGGCGTGCGAGCCTCTGCCAGTGTCTTCTCCCCGAGATTGTTCCGCGGGAAGCATAGCCATGGCGGGATGCTGGCCCTTTGGTTCTGAGGCCGGTCTTCCAGAGTTGGGCACATCACCGTGTCAGTCCTCCGGTCACCGCGCGCCGCCGCCGCCGCCGCCGCCGCCCGGGCGCTGAGGCCTCCTTGGGAGCCTGGTCTCGGCCCTTAGCCCCGGCCCCCACGGGCGACCATAGCTTCTCCTTCCCTGGGCTCGGTTCCAGCGATCTGTAGGGAGGACGGCGGGCAGCTGGGCAGCTCCCTGCTCCACTTCGGGCTCAGCTCCAGGGTGGCCAGCCTCTGAGCACAAGTTTGGGTCCTCAAGGCTCTTAAAGGATCGCCTCGCTACCGGCTGACAAAACACAGCCGACAAATAGATGTGCGTGCATGTTAATTTCGAATCTAAGCCGGGAATAGGCGAAATTGTGTTTGTGGCCAGCATTGGTGCAATCGCCACGTCTCCCCCCAATTTCTGAGACTTCCTCCTCCTCCCCCGTCCATCCCACATTTATTTTGAGATTTTCTTTCTTCTTCCCTTGCTCTCCCATTGTCCTCCCCTTTAGTGTGAATGCCATGGTCAAATGATGATGATTCATTTCTCTTTTTTTTTTTTTCTCCTTGAGAATCTGACAACTCAAACCACAAATCTCACTCCTCACTCCTCACTCACCCTGCAGCCTTGCTGTAATAAACCAGGCCTGGCTGCTCCTCCCAATGCTGTGTTCTCCTAGAGATAACATTACCCTAATCGTCCTTATAAAGGGATGGAACAGTGGGAGAAAATATCTTATCTTGAGAGTCTTGTATTCAAGTCACTCCAAACTGGAAACTGGTCACTTTTTAAAAACGTAGGTATAGAATCTGAAACAATATATTCCTTAGCAGTGGGCCTGGCAAGCTTCGTTGAAGAAAATACTCCCAGCCAATACCCAGAGAATATGAAAGAGAGGATGAGAGCTGGAATCTTATCTGGAGAAGCAGAATAAATTGCCAGAGGAACAATTATGAAAAGTGCACTCTGTGCCCTGTTACGTTTATTTGGATAGAGGGAATGAAAGCCTCATTATTTGGTCTTTGTTTACTTTTATTATGAAAATTTTCAAACATACACAAAAGTGTGGAGAGCACAAGGATCCCGGCCCTTCCATGTTCTCATCACTCTGCTTCCCCAATCCTCTGTTTCATATGCCCTCCTCCTATCACTTGCCCCTGCGGGGCCACCCTGTATTTTTTTTTTTTTTTTTTTTTGGAGGGAGGAGGTCTGGAATATATTTTAAAGTAAATCCCAAACATTACATCATTCCCTGCTCCCCAAATACCTTGGTTTACACATCAAAGAAGGAGGAAGGATGAAGAAGAAAAGATATTTCTGTACAGGCCCACAATGCCAAAATCAACAGGTCTAATAAGCTATTCCGATTGGCTCTGAGAGGCATGGCTTTTAGCCCAGGGCCACACTGTTAATAAGTGACAAGTGCAAACTCAGGCAGTGCAAACTGCAGCGCCCACACTCTTCACCAAGGCACCAAGAGAGGGGGCGAGGAGGCGGGGCAGACCAAACAAAGGTGTCTGGAACCCCCTGCCTGCCCTAAACTCTAGATGAGCTAGCAGTTGAACTCTTTCTTACCTTCGTTGTAATTCCCTTCTGAAATCATTGCCGGGCCTTTGGTAAAGACATGAGCCTGAACTTGTGCAGCCTGGAGTGCTAATCCTGGGGATGCTGAAGGGAATAGGCGCTAACAAAGAATGAAAATCCCTGCTGCCTGCTCTCCTCCCAGAAGTCAGTAGGTAACAGCCAAGGGTCAGGAGGGAACAGCCGAGACCCCAAACAGTGGGCCGCCACTTGGAGCCACAGACTGTGGCAGTGGTGCGGCCCACCAAAGCCAGGAGCAACAGGAAAGACCCCAGTTGCTAACGGAACACTCTGGGGAGGACAAAGAAAAGGTGGGGAGTAAGCTGAAACCTGCCCGAAGGACTTTGCCCTCAGTTTCCACTCAGAGCTGACATTAAGTTGGTACACACCATTTCAGCCACGCAAAGTTTGGTGACTGGCCTCTGGCCAGAGCCTGCTGTGTGTCCCCCTGCTGCCCTGAGCTCTTCCCAAGATCCCTACCATGGCCTCCGGATCCAGCCATTGGAAGGCTAACACGTGGCTCAGCAGGGGTCTTCTGGCCAGCTTTCGGTTGGTTAGTTGTCCGTGCTGTTAAAGATTTGTCTACTGTTAAATGTCTGACTCTCCTCTTGGGTGATGACACCTGTTTCATAGGAAACAGGAGCTGGAAGATTAAATTGAAAAGTAGATAGAAAGCTCTTCATCAGTGCCAGACATAATCAGCGGTCAGTATATCCTAATCTCTCCCCTCTTCTCTGACCTGTACTTTCCTTAATGAGGAATGAAACTTTAAGTTGACATTTTTTATCTTCAAGGCTCTCTCTGTATTCCCTAACTTCTCTCTCTTGCCTTCATTTCATCCTAAAGCTTGTGCTCAAGACTTCATTTCTAAGTAAATATTAACCCCCTTTGACTTTGACTCTCTGGAAAATTCTCAGTTCCCTATTTTCGCTGGCATCATGACAGGTCCTCATTTCTCCTTCCCACACTTCTCTATTTATAGTTTTCACATTTTTGGCAGGTTTGCTACAGAACACTCAAAAATTGCAAAGAGAAATATTGTGCTCCGGAAATTCACACAAGCATTTTCTCCAATATCATCCTTATGTTCTTCTGACCCTCTCTTGAACAGCTGGACAGCCGACTCTTCTACCAGCAACCAGAGTCATCCTTGTTCACTACTGTGGGAACGGAGGGTTTCCATTTTAACCTGCAGGCTGAGCCTATAGTCTGGTGGTCCTTGGGTGCCAGGATAGCAGGTGTGGGGCGGGAGAGACACGGAAGACAAGCATCATGGTAGAGGCCTCCATTTGGCCAGGAAAGCTCACAATGAGCCAACAGGGCCATTTCAACATCTTCTGTATTTTTGGTATGCCCTGTTTCATTCCAGAATGGATTTGAGGTCATTTGGTTTGATTCTTAAATATTTCCCATTCCAACTAAAAAACAGATGCATCCTAGGGCCTCCCAGATTCTGCCTCATCTCCCTAATCAATTAGTACCCTAAATTGGGTATGATGGTGCTGGAACATCCTTCCATGTCTATTTTATAACAGACTAACATTTTTTATTAGTTTTTTTTCAAACTAATAAGAATGATAAGTTTTTTGTTAAGCATTATAGGGAAAAATCACGAAAGACTTTGAAATGAACCTAAAAGATTATAGTGTCTTCCGAGGGAAAACAGGTGTAGTCTCATGTACCCTTCTGGGCTAACTGATTCTGTGGGACATTCTGTGCCTTTCTTGTCTTTGAGCTATTTTGCAACTCCATAGATCAGACATAATTGATATGGATGCAGATGATCTTGTCTGGAAATATGCAAATGAATTTTGTCCACTGGAAGTCCAGTTGACCCCCTTTCCTTTGGTAGAAGTCAATTTTGCATCCATTTGCATTCTATCTGCATATCTATTTGCATCTATCAAAGCAAATTCATTTAAGTATTACTGATTGTATATGTGTCTGCTCTTGAGATTCTCTCTTGAAGTGGTGGTAACATCTTAGTGGTTCCCTTGTTAATGAATGAATTAAATAAAATCTCTACAAGCGTTCATCTTATATTTGTAAAAAGGTCATTATTTAATCTTTTCAAGACAGTGATACATTAGCAGCATGTCAAACAATAAATTGTGATAGGATTCTGGTAAATGCAAAGTGCAGAGAAATCAAATCAGAGCGGATTTTAGAATTACCTTCTGTGTGGCCAGGCTATGCCAGAGGGGGAGAATGAATGAAACTCAAAGACCTGGCATCTGGTCCTGAGCAGTTACAACCATCTGTGTCGACATTGGCATGCCTGACAAATGTATATGACTTTCCCATCAGTGTTTCTTGGGGTTCAGTTGACCTTTCTCTTCCATGCTACTCTCCCCTGCAGTGATATCAGCTGGGCCCTTGGTTTCAGCTCCCAGTCCCTAGCCGACACCTCTCCCATCGATGCACCACCATCTGTTTCTTCCCTCCCCGCCAGACCCATGTAACCGACCCCCTACTTGTGCTATTTCACTGTGATGTCCCACCCGTGCCTCAAAACTCAGCATGTTCAAAACTTGATTCACCATCTTTTCTGAAAGACTGGCTTATCCTCCCTCATTTTGTTTCTTTGGAAATGGCTCCACCAATGCCAGAGGCATGCACTAGAAACCCAGGAATCAGTCATACAACTGAGCCAACCTGCTGTACTTTAAAACACTTGACCACAAACCTCCCGTGGGTACTCAACACCGACTTCAAACTCCCTTGCTTTCCCTCTAATGGATGACCATTTCACACCTTCAAGATTTGCCTCAACACCCCCCACCCCCACGTCTTCTGAACAATGCCCCCTCACTCTCAGTTCCTGTCTTACGGTCACACTTCAAGAAAATAAAAGCCACTTGTGCAGGAATTCCCTTATCTTACTGCCATCAAATCAAATCTATACTTGCATTTGTATCCATTTTTATTTGTTTTTAAACATTTACTCATTAAATATTTAGTAAGTCCCTACTATGTACTACATACTGCCCTGAGTGTTTGTAAATCTGTGGTGAACAACACAGAAAAGTTCCCGGCATCATGGAATTTACATGGTAATTGGAGAAATGTACAAGAAACACAGAAAGAGCTGAAGATAGAGCAGGGTTATTGAGAAGAGCAGGGAGAGAATACCCCAGGGGAATATGGGCCCCTGCTCTAACCCACCCACCTGGGTCCCCTTCCTTGTGCTTAGGATTCACTCCCTCCAGCCCTCACCAGGACTCCACTCCCAGGGTTAACATCAAAGATTTTTCCAATGGATCCTTCCAGTCAGCATACAAATGACCTTTGTCTTAAAAATAAAAAAACAAACAAAACAAAACAAAGACTTCCTTTGACCTTATATCTTCCTACGACAACCTCTATATTTCTTTCCCCACCTCATTCCCAGCACAACTTGTAAAATGTTTGTCTACACCTTTGAGTACCCTATTAGCGTACCATGTCCCCAAGGATACTTGAAAAATCTCTAAAGAATCCTTGTGTGAAGATCATTTTAAGGGAGCCCATTTCCAAATCCAAACTCCATATATGCTCTGTACTATAGCTGATATGCCCAAGAATGGGTCTGATATCACGATACTCCTCTCGCTTCCTGGAAGAACAGCACACTCCTCTCAAATCTTATTAGAGCATAGGACATGGGCTGATACCAAAGTTGAAATACCAGTTTTGTTTCAAATAACATCCTTCTGTGGGTAATCCTGGGGCTCCATCTTTGGGGCTTCCTCTCCTTATTAAGGGTGAAGGTTAGCATTGGAAAGAGGGTATTTGGGCAGATGTTGAAGTGCTCTGAAATCAGAAAAACAACCAGCTTGGGTTAGTGACACTGATTCCTTTATATTTACATTAAACTATATATTTTTAGGGACATAATAGGAAAAAACACAAGTAAGCATTTTAATGATTTCTTTCCATTCCAGTGTAGTATGGTAAATAAAATAACAGAAAACTAGGTTGTCCTGCTTTTAAAAAATAAAATTTTAGCAGGAAAATGTTATTCCAATGAAGTCAATCCTTTCCTATTTCATTTTTTCAAAAGTTTAACATTTTCAATGTCTAGTTAATAAAATATACATAAACCGCGATGAAAAGTTTATGATTAAAAATTTCAGATGTCCACTTAAAAATGTGCAAGGTGCATGAATTCTCGTAGGGGGTCTGTGCACCATACGCACCTACTTCTAGCAAACATGGACATACACTCTGCGTCTTTAGGTTCCAGCTTCCTTAGTGCCCTCTTAGTCATGTGGTTTCTCTTTCTACCATCCTGGACGTATATACTCAAACTGCTCCTCTAACTCATCTCTGCACCTTTGAAGCGCTTGATTCTGGGTCTTCTGTGGCCATGCTCAATCAGGGTTTCACAACCTGGCACTCTTGACACTTCGGCGGATTATTCCCTGCTGTGGAGCTGTCCTGAGCACTGCAGGATGGTTAGCAGCATCTCTGGTCTCTAGCCACTAGATGCCGGTAGCACCGACCCAGTTGTGACCACCAAAAATGTCTCTGGATATTGTTCAATCTACCCTGGGAGCAAAACCCCCTGCCTCCCAGTCCCAGTGTCCAGCTGCCTGCAGCATTTCTCCCATGAATATGTAACAGGAGTCTTATTTTCACCATGATTTCTAACCTGCTCCTTTCCCAGACTCCCCAACTTAGTAAATGGCATCCCCACTTACCTACTGGCTAAACCCTCAGCCCCTGGGGTGGTTCCCTCTTTCCCTTATTTCATATCTAATCCATCAGCAAAGCCAATTGATTTTACCTCCAAAACAGAAGTCAGACTTGATCACTGCTCTTCATATCCACCGCTCCCATTTGAATCCAAACCCTGAAATTTTTTTGCACTTCAAATACTGCTAACAGGCTTTGGTCCCACGACTACACCTACACAGACATTTTACAAGATCGCTAATCACCACCACATTGCCAAATCCAATGATTAATTCTCAGATCTCAAACGATTCAACCCGTCAGTCCTAAATGACACAGAAGTCCCTTCACTTCTCTCGAAATATTCTATTTTATTCATCGAGATTTTGGCTCTCCCTTCTTCCTCCACACTTGTCAGTGATGGCTCCTTTCTTTGCTGGGTTCTCTTGAGCTTCCTGACCTTTAAACATCAGTCCTGTGCTCTGGGACTCAGGCCTTCAGTCTGAGTTTTCTGTTGTGTTAAAAAAACAAAATTCAACCGAGTAAATTTTAAAGAATCTATTGGCTTTATCCAATGATTCATGAAATGGGCAGCATCTGATCTAGCAGATTGAAAGGACCTCCGAGGAGCTGTACAAAATGAAAGACTTTTATAGGCACAAGGGAGGAGGAGCAAGGAAGTCACATTAGGCAAAAAAACAGGTTGGTAATGGCAAAGTGACTTTGCTTCAGGGGATGGCAGGGATCTGTCAGGCAGATGACCTAACAAGTGAGGATCAGGTGGGGCCTGATTGACTAGTTTCAGATTCCATTTCTGGGAGAGCTGAAATCATAATTAAGTCTCAGTTGGGTGACGTGGGCCTTAGCATAAACAACTCCATTTTGGGCCCTGTCTTGTTTATAATAGTTACTTCATAACAAATAATAGCAAGTTTAGTAGCTTTAAACAACTCAGTTTATTATCTTACCATTTCTGTTTGTCAGGAGGCCAGGCACAGCTTAATTGGGGTCCTCTGCTCAGGGTCTCACTCAAAGGAGAAGAAAGGTGTCAACCAGGCTGTGTTTTCACCTGCAGGCTCCACTAGGGAAGACTGTGCTTCCAAACTCACTCAGGTTGTTGGCAGAACTCATTTCCTTGCACCTGTATGGTTTAGTGGGTGGTCGCGGGGAGATTCTCCTGGCTGTTAACTAGAGACTATCCTCAGCTCCCAGAGGCCACCTGCTATTTCCTGCCATATGACTCTTTCCACACGTGGCTCAAAATATGGCTCTTTGCTTCTCAAAGGCCAGCAGGATAGCCTCTCACTCCAGTCAGTAAAAACAGTCTGATTTAATATAATGTGATCATAATAGTGACATCCCCTTACCCTGCCAAATTCTACTGGTTAAAAGCAAATCCTAGGTCCCATCCACACTCCTGTCCACACTCACAGGACAAACACCAGGGAACAGATATCATGAAGCTGCCTTAGCATGCTGCCGAGCACACCTCTGTCCATACTCACTGCATAGGTCAGACCATCCCTTCTCAGGGCTGGAAACATCACCTATATCCTAATGATGCTCATATTTATGTCTCCAGCCTGGACCTCATCCCTGCACTCCAAACTCATGTATTCAACTGCCTGCGTGGCCTCCCCATGTGGATTCAACCGCCCTCTCCAATGTAACATCTCCCAAACCAAACACCTGTTTCCCATCAAACTGTAGTCTTTCCCATCTTAGCAAATGGCAACTTCATTGTTCCAGTGCCTCGGGCCCCAAAAATCATAAAATCATCCCAACTCATCTTTTCCACATGCTCCGCACTTAATATATCTACAAGTCCTGTGTGTTTTGCCTTCACAGTACACCCAGAATCTGACCACTTCTCCCCACACCTGCATCTACCACTCTGTTCTGGGCCAATACCGCCTCTCACCCAGATTGGTGGTCCTCAACCAGGAGAGTTTGTGCACCTGCCCCCCAGGGGACTTTGGCAGGGTCTGGAGACACTTTTGGTTGTCACAACTGGGGGAAAGGGTGCTACTGGCATCTAGTGGTCAGAGGCCAGGAGCCCAGCTAAACATCATGCAGTGCACAGGACAACCCCCCACAGCAAAAAAAAAAAAAAAAGTTGGCCCAAAATGTCAACAGCACAGAAGTTATGAAATCTCAGTCTACATTAATGCAAATAGCCTCCTAACTGGTCTCCTGCCTCCACCCTTGCTCCCCATCCCACAAGTCTGTTCTGCCCACAGTAGCCTGAGTGATTCTTTCTAATCTGAGTCAAGTCAAGCCTCTTCAAAACCATCCAAGGGCTTCTCGTCTGGCACAAAGTTAAAGGCAAATCTTAAAATGGCCTCTGAGGCCTTATGTGATCTGACCCCACTACCTTCCTTACCTCTTACCACTTGCCCTCTTGCTCATATTTTGTCCAGCATTATTGGTCACCATGGCATTCCTTAAACACACCAGATGTGCTCCCACCTTGAGCTTGCTGTTGGCTTTCTTTTAAATGCTCTTCTCCAAATAGCACAACTGTTCATTCCTTAATTTCCTCCAGGTCTTTGCTCAAATGAGGGGGACTTCCCTGACACAATCCTATAGAAAATACCAACCTGCTCCTTTATACCTCCACCCTCTATGTCCCCTTACTCAGCTTTACTGAGTCAACACCTGACATATATGTACATTTATTTGCTTATTTTCTCACTCAACAACTAAAATGGAAGCTCCATGAGGGCAGCAACTTTATTTAGTCTCTTGTTAACTATTCTATCTTTAGGGTCTAGAACAGTACCTGACACATAGTAGGTGTTCCATAAATATTGAAGAATGATTTGTTTTGATTTTTACCTTCATTCTACCCATTCTCTACACAGCAGCCAAAGTGACCTTTTAAAAATGCAAAAGGAATCCCATGACCACCCTCCACTTACCAGTGTAAAACCCTTCAGTGGCTTTTCATTGCGCTCAAGCCCCAGTTGACAATCTACAGACCAGGCCAGATTAAGATTTCAGAGTTCTCAATCACCAAAAAGATTATGGTGTCGTCACCACCACAGATCATTAAAATTTTTTTTAAATATTAGATCCCAAAGTAAGTGTATTAAAATCCTAATAATTTTGGATTTCACAAATTCAGATTTCACAAAATCTCATTAATCTTCTCATCTTGTGTATGTTTAATCTTTCCACTGCCCCTTTTTCTCTTCTATTTCAGGCACTCACCATACCCTGCCGGAATTACTATAACAGCCTTCCAATTTGTTGTCTCATCTCCAGCCATATGCCTCTCTATCTCCCCTCCCCACACCAAGTCATCCTCTAAACTTACTCCAGGTGTTCACTATAAAATGCACATCTTATTATGTCCTTCCCCTGAAAATTAGTATCTCCTAAGGATGTGCAAATTTCCTCGGTGTGGGATTTTTGCAAGACCCTTTGGTAGCAAGTGACAGCAATCTAAAGAAAACCGGATTGAACAAAAGGGAAAAGCCAACAAACAAAACAAAACAAAAGAATGTTCAGGTTCGGGTAGGGAAGGATACCCTGGTCGTTCATAAAATCAAAAGAAGAGCTGCAGAACTAAAATTTCAGAATCAAGAACTAGGGACTGGAAACCAGCAAAACACTTTTCTCTCTGTCCATGTCTCATGTTTACTTGTCTCCATGTGGCTGCTTTCTTCTCTGGTCAGAGTCTCTTCAAGTGTCAGGGAAGATGGCATTGTCAGCTCCTGAACCCCATCCAGCAAGGCCCGCAACTACGCTAAAAAGAGAACCTCTCCTTCCCATCATTTACATATCAATCCCAGGGAGACTCTGATTGGTCCTATTGCTGTCAGGTGCACCAATCACTGTGTATGTTTATATGTGTGCCCCTCCCCCCCACTACATAAAGCGTGGGCGCAATTACCCAGAGGGAACAGCGTTCAGTCCCCAGAAAGAGGAAGATGAGAAAGCATAGTGGTCAGGCACAACACATAGCCAACAGTTTCCGCCGTTTACATGATCTCTTCAATTCCACTTTTATCCGCTCCTTCCTCCTGTTCTGTGCTTGAGCCACAGCGAACCACTGTGAATTCTTGGACGGCTTTGGCTTTCTCTTACCTGCAGCTGGCCACACCTACTGCTCTCTGTGCGTAAAACACTATTTGCTGGCTTGTGATACAAAGATAATACTTCCAAACATTCTTCACACATCGTACACCGCGTACATCACCTCCTCCGGGAAGTCTTCGTTTGGACTTCTGGGTTTTATTATTATTTAGGAATAGTAAGACCAACAGACCAGGAGACCATTGCCATTGAAAAGATAGTTGGTTACTCACAGATCACAGAAGGAGGGGGCACGCCAAGCCACCAGGGAGGGGTAGGGGAGGACACAGGGAAGCACCAGGGTCTGTCAGGATGGGACTGAGGGTAAGAGCCTTTATTGTGGTTTCTGTAGGAAGGAATGGGGGAAGCAGGGAGAGCGGGTTAGGACTGGCTGGTTTGAACACTTTCAGCAGGAGCTGGGGTATAGGGGCTGTCCCTGGTTGTCTGATACCTGGCCTTGGGGTGATGAGGACCCTGAGTATGAGCTCCACAGAAGAGGTGATCAGGGATTCAGACTCTGGATTCATTGCTTTGCATCTAAAAAGGTGAGCTGGTAACTCTCTCGAGGAAGTGACCAACCCTGAGAAGGGCAGTCCTTCCAGCATCGGCTAGAACTCTTGATTGTAAAAGCATCAGAATACAGAAAATAAAAGACATGGTTACTTGTCTTCCCTGATATTTTTTTCTTTTTAAACTTATTTTATTTAAATTCAATTAGTTAACATATAGTGTATTAATAGTTTCTAATGCAGAGTTCAGTTATTCTTCCCTGATATTTTTTTCACCCTCTTCCCCTAAAACAGGTTTCTGTGTCTCTTCTTTATGATCCCATAATAATTTGTGCATATTTCTGTCATTGCAAGGTGGCAGCGCCAATAATGATATCCCGAACAGCTCCAGCAAACTTTGACCTTCAAATTCCTTCTAGGGAAGGAGGTGAGAACTTTAAGTCATTTTAATTTTGATGTAATGGATATGTGACCTCATTTGATGCGGATAGTCTGTAAGACCGCACATTTAGTCTTCACTCACGTGTCTTAAAAATATTTTTATTCATATTTTTTATTAAAATGATGACAACAACACTCGAGGTGTGCTATATTCTGAATTTCCACCACCACATTTACTTATGCAGCCATTGTTGATTTATCCTCATGCAGACTATTGAATACATTTTTTTCCTCTGCCTTATTGTGCCTATATTCGACCTTCCAAATACACAATTAATTAGGAAAATTTAAACTCTGAACTGCTCTTTTAAAAAATTCAGGCCTGTGAATGTCCATGCATATAAAATCGAAACTATATGCGTGAATACATAATTAATTACCCCTCACACTGCTGGCTATATGGTGCCTTATTATCTTTATATGATGCCTGTGTGGGGATTAGGAAAAGAAGCTCCTTCCTTTGGGCGGATGCAGCTCCATGCTGTGCAGACTGCTTGGGGAGCAAAGCACAGGTTGGTTTTTAGCCTAAAGTGTCTCTTTCTGATAACCCTTAAAACCTTAGGCAAAGATGCTAAATGTGCACTCTGTTGCTCCAATGGGTGTATTTCGATTCATATTCTTCCCTGGGATATTCACGCCGTCTACGTACGGGACATGACAGCTGTTATACAACAGCAAATGAGGGACTAACACATCACAGTGTAAGTTTCAGCTGCTTTAATAAAATGTTCATGTTTCTGTTTAGGAACGTGAACACGTATTTGATGTTCTTAGTGATTCAACTTTGAGGCAAAGATTTTTATCATCTTTTCTTCAAACCTTTGGATTAAATTAAGGAGTGCCCTGAGATTTTAAGGCAAATTGTCATGAGTCAGCATTTATCTACAATTGCTTACCTTTATAATCAAAATTTTCTCAAGAAATACAAGTAAACACAAAATAAAAACACAGATGTGGTTTGGATGCTGACTCAAATTGTCAACCATACCTGCTGATTAAACATTTTTTTATCACCCCAGGTGATTGACTATATTAAGTAAATATTACACATTTGCAGTTATAAAATAAATCTATAGTAATAAAATACACTTTCATTGTTTTTTACATTAACAGATTTTAGTTAATTTTTCCCTATTCTTTAAAAGAGAATTTATTTAGGTTCTGCTATAGACTGAATGTGTCCCCCTTCAAATTCATATGTTAGAACCCTAATCCCCAGTGTAATGACACTTACAGATAGGCTTTTGGGAGGTTATTAGGTCATGAGGGTGGGGACCTAATAATGGGATTAGTGCCCTTGTGGGAAGAGACAGGAGAGAACTAAATTCCTCTTCCTCTGATCTCCAACATTAGTGCTGAATTATATTCCATTGTGTGGTTGTACCATAGTTTATTTATCCACTCACCTATTGAAAGACATCTTGCATTTTCCAAGTTTTAGCAATTATGAACAAAGCTGCTATCAATATTTTTGTGGGGGTGCCTGGGTGACTCAGTTGGTTAAGCGTCTACCTTCAGCTCAGGTCATGAGATCGGGGTCCTGGGATCGAGCCCTGCATTGGGCTCCCTGCTCAGTGGGGAGCCTGCTTCTCCCTCTCCCACTGCCCCTGCTTGTGTGTGTCTCTCTCTCTCTCAAACAAATAAATAAAATATTTAAAAAAAATAAAGCATGTGGACATATGTTTTCAGCTCATTTGGGCAAATACTAAGAAGCATGATTGCTGGATCTTATGATAAGAATATGTTTAGTCTTGTAAGAAATTGCAAAATCGCCTTGCAAAGTGGCTGTACCATTTTGCATTCCCACCAGCAATGAATGAGGGTCCCTGTTGCTCCACATCCTCGCCAGAATTTGGGGTTGTCAGTGTTTTGGATTTTTGCCATTCTGATAGGAGTGCAGTGGCATTGTTGTTAATTTGCACTTCCCTAATGACAAATGATATTGAGCATCTTCTCATTTGCTATTTTCTATCTGTAGATCTTAGGTAATAAACTGTTCAGGTCTTTTGCTCATTTTCTAATCGGGTTATTTGCTTTCTTATTGTTGAGTTTTAAGAGTTCTTTGTGTATTTCAGATACCAATTCTTTATCAGATATGTGTTTTGCAAATACTTTCACCCAGTTTGTGACTTATCTTCCCATTCTCTTGATTAGCTGGTATTTTTGCTCAAAAAAAAAGAAAAGAAAAGAAAAGAAAAAGGATGCCATTGATTTAAAAGTTGAAAAGTGCTGTTTTGGTAGTTTCCCAAGTATAGGCAAATCTCCTTATTTTACTGATAAAGTTTCATTAGAAGTTAAGTGTTCACAAAAGACATAACAGAGAATATGGTAAAACCATGGCTAGGACTTGTGTCCCTAACTACCATGTGATGATTCTTTCTTCTATTTTCTTCTTTTAAACATTTTCTTGGCTCTTCTTTCTTACAAGATAATGAGACACAATCATGAATGCCAGGATTCATCCCTAAATTAATGTATGGCCTTCCCTTTGCACAATCCTCCAGCCATTGAGAATTCTGCTCAATAGATTTCAAGGTGACAGAGACTCAAGCAGGCTTAGGACTTCTATTACTTTAATAAAAACTTTTTACAAAGTATTTCCTCGACTTAAAATTGACATTGGCATACTGATATGTGAGTCTAAAGATATTGTTTCTGAACCCATACTTATTCAACCAATAGTTATTGGAGTCTGCTTCAATAAATATTTAAGATTTGATATGAATGCCAATTATTATATAACAAAATATTAATATATGTATTAATATATGATATAATGCTGGATTATAAAATAACATACAATATTAATATAAAATATGATGTACTAAATATATATGAAATATAATCATATTACATTATTATATCAACAAATAAATGCAATAAATAAATAAATGGGCAGGTACTGTACAAGACACAAGAGATAAGCAGTAACAAAGAGGAAGTTCTCCCTGCCCTTCTGACATTATATATTTTTTCCTATGATATTAAAGAAAGCTATTTTGTGAATTGGTGGGTTAAAATAACTGACTTGCATGTAAGCCCCTCCAAAAAACATTCCTAATCTGTCATTTATTTTAAACACTGTACATTTGACTCAAAATAATAAAAAATATAAAGATTAATTCTAGTATATACACAAAATAAAATTAAATGGAACGACAGGTACTTACCGAAATTTATTGGGATATTGGGTACTTGAGAGGAAGCAGGTACAAAGGGAAGACACTGAGGATATTTGTGGGTGTTTGGAAGGAATTTCTGTGTCCATTCAAGGACTCCGGTTCTGCATATTATTACTGTGCCTCCTGGACTTTCAAAAAGCCGAGACTGGGAATGAACTGGGTCAATTACAGGGGTGCATGAGAGGATGTCGGACTATCTGTGATTCAGGGTGCAGGGTCAGAGGTGCAGAAGTTGTCAATGTGGCAGAGCTGGGGGAAGAGGGAGTTGGTTGTACGTACCTGGGATGAGCCGTTTGGGAGATACTGACAAGTTTTGGTTTCTGAGGATGGAAACATCAATTTCCATTTTAATTCCTTAAAAATGAACCAAAAAGTTAAGCAAATATCCACCCATCCTTAGACGGTGAGAGTATAACCAGATTTTTCATCTAAGTAGAGCCCTCACCCCACCTGCTTTGGCAAATGGACCCATGTCCACCTTTCCCTGTGATCACTGAGGTTTGCTGGGATTGTGTGGGGAAGTTGGCAGAAGCAGAACAGGGTCTCCAAAAGGGAAGAGAACAACAACTCTGCTTGTTCTAAGAGTGAAATCAAGTAATGGAGATTATCTTTTTCAAAAATGAAGTCAATATAATCTCAGTTGGGTCCAAAATTACATTCCCATGTGGACTTCCAGAAGTCTCAGGAAGGACGGCAGGTACCACTGAAATCAAAGAGGTCATTCATCATCTGAGTCTCAAAGTTGAGTTTTTTTTGAATCCCCAGCTAGAAAAAGTTTTTACCTTTCAACCTTCTAGGAGCCAGGCCTGAGGGACTCCATGGGTGTGCTTCTTTCCTGGTGTGTCAAGAATGCTCTTCCCATCATTAAAGTTGAGTCAAGAAGCTTAGTGTTTGGGTGGAGGAAGATATGGGAGTGTGGACAAAAGAGGCTGAGGCAAGCTCCTGGCTCCACAAAGTCTGTGTGGTGTGCAGATGACCCAAAGTCCCCCCCCACCCAACTCCTGCTGGGGAGCAGGAAGAGACCAAGAGGGATGAGTGGGCCACAGTATGCGGGGACTTCATGATAGGAGCTAGCCCCCAGCAGTAGGAGCCCTTGAGACCTGCCCAGGGCCATCCACAAGCCAGCATCCTGCAACAAAGACCTCCTGTGCCACAGGATGCAGCACAAATCCAAGGGCTTTGTGTCCCACAGCCTCCAGTCCCAACCCACCCTACATCCAGACCCATGGTAGGGAGGAAGTTGAACGGAGAGAGAGCGTCTTTGCCTGAAAAAGACATCGTGGTGCAATCGAGTGTTTAACCCCACTTAGTGAGGGAACTGGATTTTGAAAGCACTCTACTTAACCGAGAAGATGCTGAGATACTGGAAGTTCCCCCACTCACTCTCCCTACAAGGCAGAGCCCCATGAGCAAGAATAGATAAGACAATAAAGAAGCCATATTTTCTTTTTCCCGTTGATGGTAGTGTTCACTCTGTCCCTCACCAAGTGGGAGCAAATACAAAAATGTGCCAGAGTAACTCCGATCATCAAGTCCCTGAACCAGAGTAGGGCAATGAGGCTGTGAGCGAAAAATCACCATGGGAATAAGGAAGCAGATTTGGTTCTGGATCATGGGGCAACTACAGAACAGCTCTGCCATCCAGGCGGGCTGTGGCCCAGGGAGGGGCTGTGTGAAATGAATGGAAAGGTCCATGTCAGAAAAAGCAGCCTAAGTGTCCATCACCAGATGAACAGACACACAAAATGTGGTAAATCCATACAATGGAAGATTATTCAGCCTTACAAAGGAAGGAGCATGGGGTGACGTGCCTGGTGGTTCATGCTGGCTCTCGGCTGGGACCTCAGCTGGGGCTAGACTGAAACCTTGCATGGCCCCAGCAGCTTGGGGTTTCCTGCTGTCTGCCCTCCCAAAGGACAAGTGTCCAATGTCAGAGCATGGGGGCAGGAAAAGCCTCAGTTAGTTCCTACACTAAGAGTAGCTTTGGAAACTTCTGAAAACCCAACTCGTCATCCTGGTAAGACTCCCTGCCATGTGGCTATAAAGGAGCATCTAGAACATTCATCCTATGACCCATGTTTTACTTTGTAGAATGCCAAACATTCAGCAAGCTTGTGAGTGGTCTACTTATTTGCAAAGTTGGGTTGATGCTTCTTGCCTTTAGAAGCCAAGTACTGTAATTGCTACCATAGATCGGTATAGCCTTTTGCAGTTTTCGAAGCACTTATGAGTTCTTCCTATTATTTAGCTTCTGCAAAGCAATGCGTATCAGTCAATGATCTAACTAGTTTGAGCAGAAAAGGTCTTTATTGAACATTATCGGAGGCCTTGAAGGACCCCCGGAGGGCCAATGCCAGGTTCAGGGGCTGTATTACCACAGGACTGCCCAGGGGAGATACTGCAGTGACACCCCAACAGTCAGCCCTGGATGGAACCATGGCCATGGCTGCTCAGAGAACTCCAGTCCTTTGCCTCCGTCCTTAGAAACAGATCCTACCTACTTGGTGCTTGCTTCTTCTTCTCCCATCAAAGCCTCATGTGGGTGCATCTGATCAGCAGGTCTTAGGTCACATCCTTATATCATTTGCAAGGTAGAATGAGAAAGTACTTTTCTGGCTTCTCTTTTGGGGTAGAAAGGTAAAATGGGGATATTCCTCAAAGGTAGGAAGAGAGTCCAAAGGATGCTGGCAATTGCAAATTAGGACAAACATGACTAAATATCACTGACCACCAGAAGTGGTGTTTTAATGTCTTGAAATCATTATTATTGGGTTTTTGATGGTTACAGAGAATCATTTACTATAGATTGACAAGATATCTGATAAGAGAGCACCTTTTAGATTTCTCTAACCAATTTTATGTCTGCATTCTGATCCTGAAAAAAAGTTCTCTGAAAGAGATGGCCAGCTTTGATTGCAATACAATTTCTCGGTTGATTCTTCCCATATCCTATTTGAAGCAGAGCTCAAAAGCTCTGTACTCAGTGGGTGGTTGTATAGTTTTAATTCATTTGTTAAACACACTTGTCTTTCCTCACTTCTGCCCTGTTCCTTTGATATGTGCTCTGCACCTGGGTCCCTAATGGATGTGATGAGAGCTTCCCACAGTGTGCACTGTGTGAGCGATGGGGAGTTACATCGTTAAGCTGGGGACACATCTTCATTTCATGTTTCAGGGACTTAGGCTGTTTCTTCTGACACCGGGGGCTAGGTTAACAAGAGACTTCTTTGATAGCTTTATGTGAGCTAATTCTGCTTGTCACATGCTATATAGGGGAGCTGGAGAAGAGGGGGGAAGACAGAGGGCAGAGAATAGGTGGGGTACCTTGTGTTCAATGACCATCCCCTCACCCCTACCACCAACCCAGTCATTAACTGTGTGCATTTAAACACAGACATCCCAAGACAGATCAAAGACAGGTCCTTGGCAATGAGTCAGAACATATTCTTGGGAAGGATAGTTACGCTAGTGGTCCCTTGTGAATCTTAGGTGCCTTTCTTATAGAGATCTGAGTGTTTTATAGACATCCTCTCATCCACCTTTTTGCAATGCCTCCACAAGACAGCTATTCCCATGTCTGGGAAAACTGAAGAACATTAGACCCATGTGCTCTTAGAGATGAGGGAAGGTGCCAATGAATCATCCTTCTGGATTCTAACTTAGACTGACAATAGATACAAACTGAGTTCAATCCAATGTGATAGGTATTTAGGGCTGGATGAATCAACCTGGCTTAGATTCAAGACCAAAATAGGACTCCTTACTTCCTGTGCCCTGAATTGAAAAGTAGTGCCCAGGGAATATTCTACTTGGCCCAATCCACCCTTGCTTACCCCAAGGATATGAAGATTTTGCCCTGCATTTTCTTTTGGAAGTTTTATGGTTTTAGCCTTTATGTTTAAGTCTATGATCTATTTCTAGTTAATTTTTTGATATGGTGTGAAGTAAGAGTGATGATTTGTTTTCCCATACATACATGCAATGATAGAAATGCTTTCCAGCCCATCCCCGAGAAGAACGAGCCTGGGTCTTTCCCAGTGTATTCTTGGCAATGGTCCAGCACAGCTTTCCTTCTGAGCAGGCAAGTAACTGAAAGAAAATCCTCAAATTTAACAATCTTCTTTACTGGGTTTCTAATCAGTTTCAATTGCGGTTCACACGTTTTATCCGCTCCCTCTTTTCAACCTGCTTTCTGTAGATCACATCGATTCACCTGTTTAAATTAAACCTGAAAATACATGACAAAACAACAAATTAAACCACTTATGGGAGTGTCATTAAGTACCACTTTTTTATTCTTAACACCATGGTTGGAAAAAAACCCTATTTTTGTGAGTAGAAATAGAGCAGTCACCCCTTTCCCATCCGATGCAATGGTGTGCATCAAAGACTTGTCCAAGCAAATCTTAGAATTTAGATGTTGTAGGGAACAGAACAATCATCAGTTTGATGAACCGTTGGAAATAGGGATCTTTCCAGCTTTGGTTTATAAGAGTGGGCTTGTGCATTCTTGGACAGCTATCCATTTTTGATATGTACCAGATTGTATAGTTTCACTTGAGGAGCAGAGGTTTGTTGTAGTTGTTTTATGAAAAGCCCAGAAATTCTGCTATTAAAAAAAAAAAACAGGCCTCTAAATGCACACAGCAAAATTTATTGCACACTGAATTATCTACCCTGAAAACTCAGCAAGTCTACAAAGCATAGAAGCGTAAGCACCGATGAATGGGTGGCAACAGTAGCTATAGGAATATTGAGGAGAGAAAAGACAGTGATGCTTTCAGGTGGTCAGGGAAAGCTTCTGGAGGATTCAGTACCTGATGTGATCATTTAGTCATGAAGAGGGCACATCAGAAGGGGTGGTGCGGAAGAGGAGCCGAGCGCATCTGGCTGGTGGCAACTGGACTGCCAGGTGGAGCCGTGAGAGACTGTGGTCAAGGCAAGCAGCCGGGAGCCAGGAAGCCTCCTTAAAGCCTGAATGTCCATATACCATATTTCCCAGGATAGCATATCCTCAAATCACGGTGATAAGGCACATGATGATTTAAATGCTGCTAAAATGGAATTTTGCCTTTTAAACCATGCTACACCTTTGATTGTAAGATGTATCCCAATTTCAAAGATGTTAGAATGCGTGGGGGTAAAAGTGTAAGTCAGTGTGGTAGCCAGCCTCCGGGAAGACCACAAAGATTTCCACATCCTGGTATCTGCACACTGTGTTGTACCGCCACATTCGGTGTGACTAACAGGATATAGCAGAAATGGGGGTAAATCAATTCCAGAATTAGATTATAAAAAACACTGAGGCTTCTGTTTTGTTCTCTCTCTCTTTCCCTCCTCCCTGCTTCACCCATTAGCTCTTGTGGACCCTCAGGAAGCCCTGTAGATACCCATGTGGCAAGGAAATGAAGCCCTCCACACCTGTCACCTGCATCAAATTGAGGTCTGCCACTCACCATGTGAGTGGACTTGTCCTTCAGACAGCTGCAGCCAGCTGAGAGTTTGATGGCAACCTCATGAGACACCTCAAGGCAGAAACACCCAACTAGGCTGCTTCCAGATGCCTGACCCTCAGAAACTGTGGGATCATAACTGCTTAAATATGTATTGCTTTGGGCTGCTAAGTTTGGGGGTAATTTATTACACAGCCATAGAGGAGTGATTCTACACTTAGAACCAATGAATGCCATATAC
The DNA here is from genome assembly GCF_003265705.2 of Callorhinus ursinus. Classification (NCBI taxonomy): domain Eukaryota; kingdom Metazoa; phylum Chordata; class Mammalia; order Carnivora; family Otariidae; genus Callorhinus; species Callorhinus ursinus. The sequence goes on from NW_027397094.1 coordinate 17,046,801, forward strand.
CATATGTGTACGGTAAGAAACTCAAGGGTGGGTGTGGATCCAGGCATTTCTAGGACGCTAGAATTTTAGAATATCAGAATGTTGCAAGCCAGTGATAGATCCTAGAGGACCCTGACAGCCAGGCTAAGGTATTCTGACATTATTGTGCAAGCCGAAGGCAGCTTCAATAATTTGGGGCCCGAGAGCTGGGTGATAGTAACGGTCTTTAGGAAGATTAAACCGATCACAGCAGGCAATATGAACCTGAGTTGGAGAAGGTGTAAAAGCCGTGGCTGATTTCCAGCATGAGGATGTCAGTTTTGACTTAGCAGAATCCTTAATTTCTTATCCCTCAGGCCACCTGCCCGGCTCAGTATCGAAGTGAGTCTAACTTCTCCATTCCCAGTGCCTTGCTATCTATCACCTCACTCCGATTAGAAATTTCTCTTCCCATGGCCACTCACTCCCTCATAAAAGCCCTTCCATAGGACCATTCTAGAAGCTGAAGTCCGTCTGAGGCAAGCATGCTGAGTCCAGGGCCAAAGCAGGACAAGGCTCTGGGAGAGGTTAGGGTGGGTGCAAAGTCCTTGAAGAGGGAGGACGGGCAACCTCCATATGGAAGGAGCTTTAGAATAAAGAGTCAAACAGTTGACTCTAGATGAGAGTCTGCAAGAACAGAGGCTTCCCACACATTGTTTTAATGTGCTGGGGGGATCTTAGACATAATCTGATTCAGCTCAGTTTTGTTAGTAAGGCACCGAGCCTAGGCTTATACACACAATCTGCAGAAAGTTCTCGACTCCTGGTCGAGAGTCCCTTGGTCAGTCTAGTAGTACCTGCAGACCCCATCTGCCTCCATAAAGGAAGAAAATTCAGTGTCTTCCTGCACTGAAGGCGAGTATCCATGAAGGGGATGACAGCACATGGTTCCTTAGAATGCAGACTCCTCCTGGGGTGTTTTTGCTCATTTTTTGATGAGTTAAAATAGGAGAACTTGAGGTTGATGCCTCCCACTTTCACCTAGACAAAAATCATTTTTATACGTGGGTGAAGGAGAAAAGAATTCACATCTAGTTTACTTTCTGGGACTCTACTTAGGGGGAAGTTAGCAGGCAAACTCTACATATTTTTATAAGTCTGATTTAAGAATGTCAAAAGATTAATGTGATTTATTCAAGAGTATTTGTTTATATTCCTATAATTAGTCTGCGCTGGTATAGATTTATTCCTGTTCACTTGGGAATGTCACAATCCTAAACAAGGGGAGCAAATCCTCCCACTCGATTTTGTCATCCACTTCCTTTTTCACATGTCTTTTCTCTTTTCCTAAGAAAGTCACCCAGTTGACTTGTAGCACTTCATTCCACCCAGGAGAGAAGCAAAAGTCACGATGTATGTTAGTCACCCAATAGGATTGAAATATGTTTACAAAATTAATAGCAGAGTTTTATTTACCAACCTGTGCATTTTATTAGGCATCATTTTCTTCTCTTTATGTTTCACATAAACAAGCCCTGCAGGGTTCTCTTTCTAGCAATATGGCAACCTAATTACCCAAATCATCCCTCTTGCTGAAAATAACTAAAAAGGTTGAAATCAAAGCCTTCTTCAAAGCACTGATGAGCTGGCAAGAAATCAAGACATAACACAGGGCATAATCCAAGGGAACATGGAAACAGAGGGAAGTAGCAAAGTCAGTTCTCAGCCTGGGGCGTTTGCCAAACTTGGTGACCCTGAGCTCCAGTTTTCACTGCTTCCTGGAGCCTAGGAGACAGAGACACAGCAGGGGACAGCCAAAGTGGCACATCCCAGAAGACCCTCTTCCCCCAAATCTGGGACCCCAGAGTATGTGTGCACACCTGCAGTGGCAACTTGATCTGGAAATATACCCAACTCTCCCCTCAGCACACCACAGCACTACAAGGAAAACCACTCAGCTCCTTGGTATACAGCAGAGGGAAACCACACCCATGGGAGGTTGTAGCCACAAGCTAGACCAAACGCACATTTGCAGTGCAGACTCACACTGCCTGGGTAAAACAACAACACTCAAGGTGAAATGTAGCTTAGAGGGACACTGTGCTAATGGTCTCCCAGGGCATCTGGTAAAATAATTGCAACTCCTCTACAGAGAGCTCTGCTTTAATTCCAGAAGAATTAGGATTTTTTTTTTTAAATTTAAATGTTAGGTAGTTAACATTCAGTGCGATACTGGTTTCTGGAATAGAATTCAGTGATTTATCACTTACATACAACACTCAGTGCTCATCACAATGAGTGCCCTCCTTAGGGCACCTGGGTGGCTCAGTCATTAAGCATCTGCCTTCGGCTCAGGTCATGATCCTAGGGTCCTGGGATCGAGCCCCGCATCGGGCTGTCTGCTCAGCGGGGAGACTGCTTCTCCCTCTGCTTGCTGTTCCCACTGCTTGTGCTCCCCTGCTTTTTCTCTCTGACAAATAAATAAATAAAATCTTAAAAAAAAAAAAACCAATGAGTGCCCTCCTTAATGTCCATCCCCCATCTAGCCCATCCCCCACCCACTTCCCTCCACCAACCCTCAGTTTGTTCTTATCATTAAGAATCTCTTAGGACTTGTGTACCTCTCTGCTTCTTCTTTTTCCCCTTCACACATGTTCATCTGTTTTCTTTATTAAATTCCACATATGAGTGAGATCATATGGTATTTGTCTTTCTCTGACTGACTTATTTCACTTAGCATAATATACTCCAGCTCCATCCACATTGTTGCAAATGGCAAGATTTCATTCTTTTTGATGGCTGAGTAATATGCCATTGTAGATATATGCCACATCTTCTTTATCTATTCATCATTCAGTGGACTTTTGGGCTCTCTCCATAGTTTAGCTATTGTTGATAATGCTGCTATAAACATCGGGGTATGTGTATTCCTTCAAATCTGTATTTTTGTATCCTTTGGGTAAATACCTAGTAGTGCAATTGCTGGGTAGTAGGGTGATTCTACAGTTAACATTTTAAGGACCCTCCATACTCTTCTCCAGTTTGCATTCCCACCAACAGCGCAAGAGGGTTCCCCTTTCTCCGCATTCTTGCCAATACCTGTTGTTTCTTGTGTTGTTGATTTTAGTCATTCTGACAGTGTGAGATAGTATCTCATTGTGGTTTTGATTTGCATTTCCCTGAGGATGACTGATGTTGAGCATCTTTTCATGTGTCTGTTGGCCATCTGAATGCCTTTTTTGGAAAAGTGTCTATTCATGTCTTCTGCCCATTTCTTAACTGGGTTATTTGTTTTTTGGGTGTTAAGTGTGATAAGTTCTTTGTAGACTTGAGGTACTAACCCTTTATCAGATATGTTGTTTGTAAATGTTTTCTCCAATTCTATAGACTGCCTTTTAGTTTTGTTGATTGTTTTCTTTTCTATTCAGAAGCTTTTTATCTTGATGAAGTCCCAATAGTTCATTTTGGCTTTTGTTTCCCTTGCCTGTGGTGACCTGTCTAGTAAGAAGTTGCTTTGGCTGAGGTCAAAGCGGTTTCTGCCTTTGTTCTCCTCTAGGATTTTGATGATTTCCTGTCTCACATTAAGTTTTTTCATCCCTTTTGAATTTATTTTTGTGTATGGTAAGAAAGTGGTCCAGTTTCATTCTTCTGCATGTTGCTGTCCAGTTTTCCCAATACCATTGGTTGAAGAGACTGTCTTTTTTCTGTTGGATATTCTTCCTGCTTTGTCGAAGATCAGTTGACCATATCGTTGTGGTTCCATTTCCGGGTTCTCTATTCTGTTCCATTGATCTATGTTTCTGTTTTTGTGCTGGTACTATACTGTCTTAGATTTATTTCTTTATTTGGCGGGGGGCAGAGGGAGAGAGAGAGTCCAAGCAGACTCCCCACTGAGCGGATAGCCTGATGTGGGGCTCAATCCCAAGACCCTGAGATCCATAGCCAAAATCAAGAGTCAGACACTAAACCTACTGAGCCACCCAGGCACCCCAGTACCATACTGCCTTGATGACTACAGCTTTGTAATATAGTTTGAAATCCAGAATCATGATGCCTCCAATTTTGTTTTTCTTTTTCAGAATTGGTCTGGCTATTCGGGGTCTTTTGTGGTTCCATACAAATTTTAGGATTATTTATTCTGGCTCTGTGAAAAATATTGGTGGTATTAAAATTCACTAATAAATGTGTAGATTGCTTTTGGTAGTATAGATATTTTAACAATGCTTGTTCTTCCAATCCATAAGCATAGAATCCTCTTCCATTTCTTTGTGCCTTCTTCAATTTCTTTCATAAGTGTTCAGTAGAGTATAGATCTTTTACCTCTTTAGTTAGATTTATGACTAGGTATCCTATTGTTTTTGGTGCAATTGGAAATGGAATCCATTCCTTGATTTCTATTTCTGATGCTTCGTTATTGGTGTATAGAAATGCAACAGATTTCTGCACATTGATTTTATATCCTGCAACTTTGCTAAATTCTTGTATGAGTTCTAGCAATTTTTTGGTGGAGTCTTTCAGGTTTTCTATATAGAGTATCATGTCATCTGCAAATGGTGTAAATTTGACTTCTTCCTTCCCAATTTGGATGCTTTTTATTTCTTTTTGTTGTCTGATTGCTGAGGCTAAGACTTCCAGTACTATGTTAAATAGTAATGGTAAAAGTGGACCTTCTTGTCTTGTTCCTGATTGTAGGGGAAAGGCTCTCAGTTTTCCCCGTTGAGAATGATTTAGCTGCGGGTCTTTCGTATATGGCCTTCATGATGTTGAGGTATGTTCCATCTATCCCTACACTGTTGAGCATTTTTATCAGGAAAGGATGCTGTATTTTGTCAGATGATTTTTCTGCATCTATTGACACGATCATATGTTTCTTATCCTTTATTTTATTAATATAGTGTATCGTGTTGATTGATTTGTGAATATTGACCTGCCCCTGCAGCCCAGGAATAAATCCCTCTTGATCATGGTGAATAATTCTTTTTAATGTACTGTTGAATTCGACTTGCTAGTATTTTGTTGAGAATGTTTTGGATCCATGTTCATCAGGGATATTGGCCTGTAATTCTCCTTTTTAGTAGGGTCTTTATCTGGTTTTGGAATCAAGGTTATGCTGGTTTTGTAGAATGAGTTTGGAAGATTTCCTTCCATTTCTATTTTTTGGGTCAGTTTGAGAAGAATAGGTTTTAACTCTTCTTTAAACGTCAGGTAGAATTCCCCTGGTATGTCATCTGGTCCAGGACTTTTGTTTGTTGGGAGATTTTTGATCTCTGAATCAATTTCTTTGCTAATTATGGGTCTGTTCAAATTTTCTATTTCTTCCTGTTTTAGTTTTGGTAGTTTGTAAGTTTCTAGGAATTTGTCCATTTCTTCCAGGTTGCCCAATTTGTTGGCATATAATTTTTCATAGTATTCTCATAATTGTTTGTATTTCTGTGTTATTTGTTGTGATCTTTCCTCTATTATGTGTCATTTTACCTATTTGGGTCCTTTCTCTTTTCTTTTTGATAAGTCTGACTAGGGATTTATCAATTTTATTAATTTTTTTGAAGAACCAGCTCTTAGTTCTGTTAATCCATTCTACTGGTTTTCTTGTTGTTTGTTTGTTTCTATATAATTTATTTCTGCTCTCATCTTTATTATTTCCCTTCTTCTGCTGGCTTTAGGCTTTATTTGCTGTTCCTTTTCTAGCTTCTTCAGGTGTAAGGTTAGATTGTGTATTTGAGACTTTTCTGGCTTCTTGAGGTAGGCCAGTATTGCAATATACTTCCCTTTTAGGACTGCCTTTCCTGCATCCCAAAGGTTTTGGGCTGTTGTGCTTTCATTTTCATTTGCTTCCATGTATTTTTTAAATTCTTCTTTATTTTTTATTAACATATAATGTATTGTTTGTTTCAGGGGTACAGGTCTGTGATTCATCAGTCTTGCACAATTCACAGCGCTCACCATAGCACATACCGTCCCCAATGTCCATCACCCAGCCACCCCATCCCTCCTACCCCCCTCCACTCCAACAACCCTCAGTTTGTTTCCTGAGATTAAGAGTCTCTATGGTTTGTCTCCCTCTCTGGTTTCATCTTGTTTCATTTTTCCCTCCCTTCCCCTATGACCCTCTGTCATGTTTCTTAAATTCTTCATATCACTGAGATCATAGGATAATTGTCTTTCTCTGATTGACTTATTTCGCTTAGTATAATATGCTCTAGTTCCATCCACATCATTGCAAATGGCAAGATTTCATTTTTTTTTGATGGCTGCTTAATATTCCATTGTATATATATATACCACATCTTCTTTATCCATTCATCTGTTGATGGACATCTTGGCTCTTTCCATAGTTTGGCTATTGTGGACATTGCTGCTATAAACATTGGGCGCATGTGCTCCTTCGGATCGCTATATTTGTATCTTTGGGGTAAATACCCAGTAGTG